>NC_089318.1:3999848-4299848 GCF_036669915.1 Pocillopora verrucosa
TAAATAACAAGTATTAGATATTGACTGTAATAGCAGCTAAACCACAAGTATGACTTCTGATAAGTTAATCAATATTGCGACCAGATAAGACAAAAATATAGTCTTACTTCAGAAAGGGAGGCTTCGGAAATAATCAATAAAGCAATTAAATATATTTAATATTAAGTTATGAACGTTGATATAACTTTTCAGTATTACTGCACTTGTTCAGTAAATATATTGATGTCATAGCTTCCTTTACAGAACCGCCTTGGAATATATTTGAATGACAGTGTGTTTCAATTGAATAACAAATCATGGTCACAGGCGCACAGCAATATGGGAGCTGTTTATTGAATTTAATGCAAGACCAGCTATGGCATAATTGTCATTCTGAGAGGCTCCAAAAATAAACAATATTACTTTTTTTAAGCATCTTTGCGGGTCGGAATCTTTAATCTTCGAAACTTATTGGCTAATCGCGCGCTCGAAAAAAATCCAACTTTTCACAATACGGACCACGGTCTGGAATTTCCATGTCACTCGCAGCTAAGCAAAGAAAGCAAACTAGCCGCAAAAAAAGTTATTCATCGGTCAAGGTTGGTCTGTATGGGAAAAACTGTGCCTTTTGTCTTGAGTGCGACCCTCATCTTTCGGCAGAGCTCTATCCTCACTAAAGACCATAAGGATCCCCACTTACTCCCCTGGTAAATAACAAGTATTAAAAATTGACTGTAATAGCAGCTAAACCACAAGTATCACTTCTGATAAGTTAATCAATATTGTGACCAGATAAGACAAAAATATAGTCTTACTTCAGAAAGGGAGGCTTCGGAAATAATCAATAAAGCAATTAAATATATGTAATATTCCAAGTAATAAACGTTGATATAACTTTTCAGTATTACTGCACTTGTTCAGTAAATATGTTGATGTCATAGCTTCCTTTACAGAACCGCCTTGGAATATATTTGATTGACAGTGTGTTCCGGTTTTGGTTTGTATAAAAAATCAACAGCAAAACGACAATCGTTTAGTAGAAGTGTCCTTCCCGGAGAATTGAGTCAAAACACACCCAAGGTAAGTTATGGTTCGTCTTAGAATACTAAAGTGATTCACGTTTATAAGAACAGAGACCACATTTACTGAAAAAACTTTGTGCTTCCCCTCTCTAAATGCAAAGTGTCTGCCTAAGATGACGAAAGACATTCTTTTGCTCGATAACATCCTCATTCATTGTGAAACACGATTGAAAACTTATACCTGTTCACACACATTCTTCATTGGTTTCAAACTGCGTGATTTCAGACTTGTGGAATCTTTGGAAAAGGATCGTTGAAACTTCAAGAAGATTCACGGTACGTACAGTTTCTCTTATAACCGATGGTACATCACAGAAGCACCGAGGCAAAATATCAAAGAATTGTTCAACAAAGTCAGTTCGAGCCAATTCTCTCAAAACTGAGCAAAACAAAACATTTTAATGTTTGTTTCTGACCCAAGCTTTATGTGTTTGTTAGATTCGATCAGTATTCATTATCATTTGGTGGGGCATGATGCTCTGGCAGGACTATTAGGTTTCCTAATATACCATTAACAGTTACAAGCTCATGGATCTTTTCGTTTCAAAAATCCTGACCTTTACTCTGTTTCGAATGTAAAACCTTTACCATATGATCCTCGAAGAAACCGCGAGGAAAACTCTGAGAACAAAATCTTCTGTTAGAAAAACAAGTTATTATCTTACTTGAGAATTTCAAGATTATTTGAATTTGATGAATTCGCTTCTTCTACCATCCACGCCCGTTACTGCTTTAATAAGTCCTCCATTTTGTTTATCACTCCTTTGATTACAGACTTAGTTCCACTCAGTTGTATCACCATTACTTATGGTTGATTTTACCAAACCGCGATCCACGGATGTAACGTTATGTTTGAATGGGATAAAATTATAAATTCTATCTTATTTTTGTCTCTCTGTAGATATTTGCTAAACATGAGAAACTTGGTCATTTTGTTGATTTTCGTGAGCTGTGCATTGTCTGTGGTGGCTGGTAAGTGCAGAAGGAAGCTCAAAATTCTTTCAAGTGACTCTGAATGCGAAGGAGGAGAGACTGTGAGCTGGAGTTGGTTGGTTACAGCTCCTCCCCACATGAAAACTTTCTACATTGGAGAATGGTGGGGCGTGATCTAGGAGACTTTAGTCAGCTCGGTGATCAAGGCTACGGTTCGCCAAATTATGCTCGATATGTTACACTATATAGTGAATTCTTTATGCTCAGAAAATGTCACGATTACGTTCAGTTAGCATCACTCTTGTGTTGCATTACAATTAATATGAGAACTTCTGGAACTGCTGGAAGCCATTTTTTTGCTTCTTTGTAACCAGGCTTGGCCTTGTTTTATAGTACCTGGCTAATTTGTAACTAGGCCTAGTCTTAAAGTTTAAAAATGCATCATTCTCTATTACTTTCTACTTACGTTTACTATTTCAGTTTTGTACATTTTTGTACCATTTTTTTTAAGCATAAATGCTTGATGTTTTTCCTCGCTGTTAAGCTCAAAACTATACTGGCATTAAGTAGAACACTCTAACCAAGGCCCTGACTGATAGCATGTGATTTGAATCTATTGCTGATAGTAAGTGAAGGGAGAGGTGAACGAGCAACGAAGAATGCCAGGTAAAATCGTTGATTTCCTGACGAAAGACTGCCATATTGATTTTTTTTCCAAAAGAAGCAAGGAAAATATTATACAAAGAGAAATGTTAAAGAACTCTGACTCTTAGCATTGAGTTCATGTTTTCATTGCCTTACTTTTTTTCCGTCAGCTTGCAAGGATAAAAACAAACATTGTAAATCCTGGGCATTGAGCGGTGAATGCAGAAAAAATCCAAAGAGCATGGTGATCAATTGCCCCAAAAGTTGCACAATCTGTCCAGGTATGCATGATGCTCAAGAAGTGAAATAAATTAACCATAACGTAAAAAAATTTGCGATAACAGATGCATGTAATGCTTTTTTTTCTCTCTTTCTTGTGCTTATGTTTTGATTCTGCTGCCAATTCATACACACCGATAGGCATTCCCTGACTTTTCGATCATAGTGTTATTCTCTAAAAAAAAGTTCAAGCTCTTTCCCCTCCACCCCCTCCTCCCCCTTTCTTCTCCTTCCCCGACGGCCACCTCTTTATAACTGTTAGCTTTCCTTGTAGTCAACAAACATGCCAGTTCAGCATTAAATTTGGGTGTTTTGTGTAAAAATATCAAAGCAAAAAGACCTTTTGCGTTTATTAGCGCATGCCATATACCACAATTGGTGAGTTCTCATTGAATTTAAATGCAAGCCTCTGTATAGGTTCTTGTAAAATTACAACTCTTTCTCTCACTGAAACGACTTACATGGGAATAAATTCACAAGGAACGAGTGGGGAGGCGAAATTAGGAAAAAAAGAAAAAACGGTCCGGCTGCACGGGAAACCAGGCATGAAGAGATCCTGATTCAGGGGATTATGATTCAAACAGAAATGTTGATGAAATCTGATAATATTAAGCGATGCACTTACATGTATATTGCTTTACTTTTTTTTCCGTCAGCTTGCAAGGATAAGAACAAACATTGTAAATCCTGGGCATCGACCGGTGAATGCGGAAAAAATCCAAAGTACATGCTGTTCAATTGCTCCAAAAGTTGCGGAGTCTGTCCAGGTATGCATGATGCTTAAGAAGTGAAATAGATTACCCATAACGTTACAAAAATTTGCGATAATAGATCCATGTAATGCTTTTTTCTCCCTTTCTTGTGCTTACATTTTGATTCTGCTGCCAATTCATCTACACCAATGGGCATTCCCTGACTTTTCAATCATAGTGTTATTCTTCAAAAAACGTTCAAGCTCTTTCCCCTCCACCCCTCCCCCCCTCTCCTCTACTCCTTCCCCGACGGCCACCTCTACATAACTGTTAGCTTTCTTTGTAGTCAATATGCCAGTTCAGTGGGTTATTTGTGTAAAGACATCAAAGCAAAAAGACCTTTTGCGTTTATTAGCGCATGCCATATACCACAATGGGTGGGTTCTCGTTGAATTTAATTGATATCCTCTGTGTAGGCCCTCGTATAATTACAGTTCTTTCTCTCACTGAAACGACTTACATGGGAATAAATTCACAAGGAACGAGTGGGGAGGCGAAATTAGGAAAAAAACGGTCCGGCAGCACAGGTGACCAGGCATGAAGAGATCCTGATTCAGAGAAATGTGACTCAAAAAGAAATGTTGATGAAATCTGATAAGATTAAGCGATGCACTTACATGGATATTGCTTTACTTTTTTTCGTCAGCTTGCAAGGATAAGAACAAACGTTGTAAATTCTGGGCATCGACCGGTGAATGCGGAAAAAATCCTAAGTACATGCTGCCCAATTGCTCCAAAAGTTGCGGCAAGTGTTAGGTATGCATGCGCACAAATAATCGTTTAAAAAATCAAATAGATTAGCGTAAACCTTAAAATGTTTTGAATTGTTGTGTTTCTTATCAATGATATGTTTAATTCTCTTACTAATGTACGTGTAGTGATGAGCATTCTTTTCTTTTAAAAAGTCACAGAGGTTTATCTCTCTCTCGGAAAAAGTGCGATTTGTCACCCTGTCCGTCTTACCAGCCGTCCTCTTAAATTCATCAATGTGGCTCAAATGGTTTTTAAATGGCTTTTATAAAAGGGAATAATCCTAGCTGCATGCTTCATGCTAGGGAAACCTGCCCATGGGCAACTTGGGCCTGTATAAAGGCTTTTTAATGAGATACGAAGGAGTTCAAAAGGAAAACGAGGACAGTGGTAGGAGAAATTTCCAATTTCAAGAAAAATTTACTTAAATGGGTGGAACTTTGAAAATGCAATTCAGCTATAGAACAAACCTCAGCCTTTGGTGAATCACGGTGGTGTTTTCTTTTTTTTTTCTTATTGCAGAATCGAAGTGAAACACATCTAACCTGTCTTCCTCCGGATCAGATGGATAATATTTGAGCCAGTAGTCTTATTTTGCAGCATAATTTGGATTGGGGGAAGGAAAATGCTGGGTTCCTAATGGAAGAGTTTTTCATTCGCTGTGCTTATTGTAGAATTTCAAGCCTCGTTATCTGGAAAATAAAACAAATGATCAACTCAAAGACTGTGGTTGATTCTCTTTGTTATTAGCAACCATTTCTTAATTAACCCCAAGAGGTTCAAAACAAGGAAAGACGAAGGGGAAGGGACAAATTGTTTGAAAATGAAAAATAGGTCGCGTTGATATGGCAGTTTAACTTGAAACGACCATTTTTTTTTATCTACCTACGGACGCGATGGCCCAATAGGCAGTGCACTGGATTTCGTTTCGAGAGTCCTGGGTTCGAGATCTGACCGGGTTTTGTGTGGTGTTCCTGAGCAAAACACTTCATTCTCACAGTGCCTCTATCCACCCAGGAGTATAAAAGGTACCGAGTAATTATTAGGAAAGACTGATGAAATGCTGGGGGTTATCTCGCGAGTACTAGCATCCCATCATGCCAAGAATCTGCAAGGCGAGGAAGTTCTGCCTTTTCAACTCGAAATTGGGCCTTTCAGTCAGCTGAATTAATGTTTTCTAGATCGAAAACATCATACGATTGATAGCCGAAATCTTGATTTTTTGAACAGTAACTGTCGTATAATGGAACAAATTCTTCGTCCGAACTGTTGTTTTCTGCATTGATAAGCAGAAGTATCTCTCGACAAGTCTTAGATTTGTTCATTTTTAAAGAACTCGACAAGTTGCTGTCGGAAAATGAAGGGTGGTAATGGTTTATATCAGGGACCTTAAGCAGTCAGGACGGCAACGCCATGGAAGATGTCGATTAAAAAATGAATTTCTGCCTTTAATTAGAATTTCGAAAATGGAAGCGTGTAGTTACCGTCTCATACGGCAACACACTTCAACTTCAGCATCACGTAGGAAGGAAGTGTTGAGTTCCAAATGGAAATTAAAATAATTTGCCGCCGCGGTTTCTGTTCGCAGACGACGCGAGTTGTGGTAATTTCACGTTGCTGTTTTGCATGGGACGGGTAAGAAATGTACAAAGTTATGAAACGCACGTGCTAAGCTATTGTTCTGCCAATTAGATCTTTTTCTACGTGTCCTCGTTGCCGTCGCCATCGTGGTTTGCTTAAGGTCCTTAACGTTTTTGGCGGGAAAACGCCGTCCTCGCCCCAGTCTCTTTCGTCCAACGACGTCGCCGTCGCTATGAAAATTCTCGGTGCTTAAGATCCTTATTAGCAGCTTGTCGGGGGATGGGAAGAAGGAGTCAAAATCCTCCGTTTTAACTGACGCGAGAGACCTTCGCCAACGGAAACCCTTCGTTTCAAATTGTAGCGAAAGTCCTTCCAATTTCACTCCCGGGGAGAAAGATTTTCATTACAACTCCATAGCGGATTAAATGTGAACCTCAAAAATTGAGGTTGTTAATATAAGTATTCACGAACACGAGCACTATTTATGACACGCGATATTTACATAATAAAGAAGTAGTTTAATTCAAGTGCACTCATTCGGATCAAAACAAAACGATCGGCGCTCGAAATGATAAACTATTTTCGCTTTTGCTCTTCGCAGTGATTACAACAACTCGTCCAAGATCCATTTTTAAATCTTTTGCGGCGCTCTTTAATCCTAAAAACATATAAAGGCTAAAAATGCACCGTGAATAGAAAATAAATCCATTCAAATGATTGCAGTTTATCGATCTCGAGTTCATTCATCTCAAGACAATGTAAACAAAAGGATACAGGATCACAAGTCTGTTCGCGCAAGGTAGCTTAATTACACTATTGTCCAAGTCTTTTGAAGTACCTTCCGCAGTTCCTTAGGTCTTCTTCCAAAATATCTCACCTTTTTCGAAACGAATAAAACCGAAATCATTCGACACGTTTTCGGCAGCCACCGAAAGCAATGCCCAAAGGAATAAACCGAACCTTCGAGGTAAAAAATCCAGCGGTGTCACCCATTTCAGTAAGTCACAAATAATCCGGGCTGGAGTTGTAATGTTAGCCAACAGAAAACTTTGCTTTTGTCAACCATTAATTACTCTTACCTGATTCAACATATATAAAATGAGTGCGCCCCGACATGAAGCGAGCTTGTGACTGGATGATGACAACAAAGCAAAAAAAAAAGTCTGGGTGTTCATGGTTCGCTTGTCCTCACTCTAAACTTTGGAAGACATCGTGACCTGCGTAACTTCACATCCGTGGCTAAGTAAGATTTAAAATATACAAAGGGGGTAAGTTTCTAAAGAAACTGTGATGCTGCGTCGGTAGGAGAGTATAACAGGGTAATTTAGTATGATCAACTGAGTTGATAAGTAGATTGGCCATCGTAAAGAGTTTAAAAGCTGGCGTTTCGAGCGTTAGCTCTTCGTCCATTGCTCTGACGAAGGTCTAACACTTGAAAGGTCAGCTTTTGAACTCTTTACGATGGCCAATTTACGTCATCCACTAAGTTGATAATACTAAATTACCTCACGTAATATTTCAGATCGATTTAAAAGTTTTAGATGGGAACTGAGTTCTCTGCAAGCAGCAACAGTTTTGAATGATTTTATCAGGCAAGAGTTGTCCTTTACGCAGGCGGATACTCATCTAACGAGCTGATCTTCAACGCAAAGGGATCAAACAAACATAATTGGTTCGGTTTCAATCGACTGAAGAACGAACCCTGGTCTGATATCCGAACAGAATCGCTGACCTTATTGTTATCGCTCCAATTCCCGAATATGGCGACAGCTTTATTATCAACAGCATGTACAATGGATGTCCTGCGGATGATGAATTGATGGTGGCGGAAGAATCGAAGTGAACCACAACAGATAGGAACTGTCTTCCACAGGAACAAATGGGTAACATATCAGAGGGTGTATGTTATTTTGCTCGCATAATTCGAGTTGGGTATGAGAAGATACTCGGCTGCCAATGTAAGGTTTCTTTTTTTCTATGCTTATAGTAAAGTTTAAGCCTAGTAATCTGGAAAATAAATGAAATAATCAATTTCAAAGGCTGTGATCAACTCTACTTGTAGCTTACAGCTCTTGCCATCATCAAAATGAATGTTACGTAAGGACTTCCATTAGCTTAGAACGAGAAGATTTGAATTTTCTTGGCCTCTTATGAAATAGAATAAAGAACGGTTCCATATAATTTAGAAAAAATTTGTAGTTTATCGTCACTTTGAATGCCTTATTTACACGAGTAAGCGTCCCCCCTGCCCCCGATAAGTGCCTCGGCCGAAGTTCGCTACACCTAAGTCGATTTTGCTAACATAATAAGGAAGACTATTTTAATACTTTATATTTACCACAGAACCAAGGAGAATTTACAATACATTGGCACCCAGCCACTTGTACAATGACTTAAGTTTAAACGTTTATATCTGGAGGTCTAACTTTCATAGGTAATATTCATAATCATGTAAATCTCGATCGTTTATTCTTGCAAGTTTACGCTTAAGTTTAGAACGCAAAGTATATGCTCGGGAGTACATTTCTTGCCTTAGTGTAATTTGCTACGAATTTCTTAACTACCGAAAAAAATATCATACGTTGTCTTGCTACCATTTCAATTCTAGTTACTTATATCTAGAATCTTGAGCAGATGAGATGAGTTGCTGGCCGTACATATAGAGTAGATTTCAGCGACTGAAGCTACGACTAGAAGGTATTGAGAGATTGCAGTAATTATTAATTATTGTAATTTAAACACTTCTTTAGTGGGTTTGCTGATGTAGCGAGCTTGAAGTTGAATGTAGAGAACATAAAGCGAACATGTAGCTTAATATAGCGAACATGTAGTGAACTCGAACTTAGCGAAAAAATAATATATAGATTTAGCCAAGCCTAAAAGCGGAGCTCGCATTTTTTTTCCGCACGTCTCAAGGGCACAACGCCTTGCCCCGGCGAGGACTAGAACCCGGGTCGTCCGACTCGGAGCCCAGTGCACTGACCACTGGACTACTGAAGAAAGCCGCGCCGTTGGCGTGCCCGCGGTACAGTTGACCACGTATGTTAAAAGTAGCACCTTGTACGGTCGCACGGTCGGACATCCATATTTTTTTGGCTTGAAGGGTTACTACTATTTTGTATAATTATGGGGCTAAGTTCTGCGATCTCCGCTATAAAACTTCGGTTTCGCCCAAAGCACTCCCACGTTTCTTTCTGAAAAGCCTCTTGTTACTTCCGGAAATGAAACTTTTTCTATAGAATATAGCAGACCTCTTTGTACGTATTATTATTGTTACCATTATTATTCCCTTCCTCTGCCATTTATTTCTCAGAACTCTGGGACTCTAATGTGTCTCGATTATAATTATGGATTTCATGCCGAAAAAGGGAACAATTCTTGATTTTGTCTTGTGAAAACTATGTAACACGAAACCGTAGGACACAATTTTCAGCTCTTTTAGACGACGTACCAAAGTTAACCTTTTCAAGTGAAGGTAGAATTGCACAAATCTTTCACCGATTCTCCAGTTAATGATGTACTTCCAATAAACGACTCCAACTAGTAATTAAAAAATAAGGTAGTAACTGCTGAGTGTGTGTCACCTGCCACAAGGAAGCAAACTATTCACCAAGATAAAAAAGCGTGATTGGATAGATCGCATATCGGGTAGATAGGCGCTCCCTATGTAACATCGACGGGCTATTCGCTATGATTTGCAAAACCGAGCGCTTTAAAAGAAGGTTTTCTTCCGATGGTGTGCCTCCATGCCCGTGACTTGTGACTCCGAATTTTGAGGAAGCTAACGCATGACACAATATTTACATTTGTGGCTTTTATACTCGCGTAAACATATTGTACTCTTCTTTTGAAAAATTGTAAGGCCTATAGTTCATTTAAAAACCTATACAAGCGTTTAAACTTTTTGAAAGTTCATATTCCTAAAGAAAATGATGCTCAATGATTTTATTAATATCAAAACTATTTTGATTTACGGAATTGAGCCAAGCAGTTAAAAAAAGACTTGCTGACTTTTATCCAAAGCACAATATATGTCATACGTCGCTTAAGATGTTTAATACCAATTGAATAACAAATTGGTCACAGGCGCACAGCAATATGGGAGCTATTTATTGAATTTAATACAAAACCAGCTATGGCATAAGTATCATCTCAAGAGGTTCCAAAAATAAACAATATTACTTTTTTTAAACATCTTTGCGGGCCGGAATCTTTTATCCTCGAAACTTTTTGGCTAATCGTGCGCTCGTAAAAAATCCAACTTTTTATAGTGCGGACCACGATCTGGAATTTTCCACGCCACTCGCAGCAAAGCAAAGAAAGCAAACTAGCCGAAAAAAAAGTTATTCATCGGTCAAGGTTGGTCTTTATGGGAAAAACTGTGTTTTTTGTCTTGAGTGCGACCCTCATCTTTCGGCCAAGCTCTATCCTCACTAAAGACCATTAGAATCCCCACACCCTCCCCTGGTAAATAACAAGTATTAGAAATTGAATGTAACATCTGCTAAACCGCAAGTATCACTTCTGATAAGTTAATCAATATTGCAACCACATAAGGCAAAAACATAGTCTCACTTCTGAAAGGGAGGTCTCGGAAATAATCAATATAGCAATTAAATATATTAAATATTCCAAGTAATAAACGTTGATACAACTTTTCAGTATTACTACTCTTGTTCAGTAAATATGTTGATGTCATAGCTTCCTTTACAGAACTGCCTGGGAATATATTTGATTGACAGTGTGTTCCGGTTTTGGTTTGTATAAAAACTCAACAGCAAAACGACAATCGTTTAGTAGAAGTGTCCTTCCCGGAGACACCCAAGGTAAGTTATGGTTCGTCTTAGAATACTAAAGTGATTCACGTTTATAAGAACAGAGACCACATATACTGAAAAAAACTTTGTGCTTCCCTTCTCTAAATGCAAAGTGTTTGCCTAAGATGACGAAAGACATTCTTTTGCTCAATAACTTCCTCATTCATTGTGAAACACAGTTGAAAACTTATACCTGTTCACACCCATTCTTTATTGGTTTCAAACTGCGTGATTTCAGACTTGTGGAATCTTTGGAAAAGGATCGTTGAAACTTCAAGAAGATTCACGGTACGTACAGTTTCTTTTATAAACGATAATTTATCACAGAGGCACCGAATTGCTCCTTTCGAGCCAAAAGAACAAAGTCAGTTCGAGCCAATTCTTTCAAAACTGAGCTATACAAAACCTTTTAAAGTTTAATTCTGCTCCAAGCTTTATGTGTTTGCTAGATTCGATCAGTATTCATTATCATTTAGTGGGGCATGATGCTCCAGCAGGACTATTAGGTTTCCTTATATACCAGTAACAGTTACAAGCTCATGGATCTTTTCGTTTCAAAAATCCTGACCTTCACTCTGTTTCGTATGTAAAACCTTTACCACATGATCCTCGAAGAAACCGCGAGGAAAACTCTGAGAACAAAATCTTCTGTTAGAAAAACAAGTTATTATCTTACTTGAGAATTTCAATATTATTTGAATTTGATGAATTCGCTTCTTCTACCATCCACGCCCGTTACTGCTTTAATAAGTCATCCATTTGGTTATCACTCCTTTGATTACAGACTTAGTTCCACTCAGTTGTATCACCATTACTTATGGTTGATTTAACCAAACCCCGATCCACGGATGTATGAATGTGAAGAGGAGAGATTGTGAGCTGGAGTTGGTTGGTTACAGCTCCACCCCCCATGAAAACTTTCTACATTGGAGAATGGTGGGGCGTGATGTAGGAAACTATAGCCAGCTCGGTAACCAAGGCTAAGGTTCGCCACATTATGCTTGATATGTTACACTATTTAGTGAATTCTTAATGCTCAGACTTGAACGTCACGATTACGCTCAGTTAGCATCACTGTTGTGTTGCATTAAAATTAATATGAGAACTTCTGGAACTGCCGGAAGCCACTTTTTCTGCTTCTTTTTAACCAGGCCTGTCCTTGTTTTATGGTACCTGGCTAATTTGTAACCAGGGCTAGTCTTAAAGTTTAAAAATGCATCATTCTTTATTACTTTTTGTTTACTTTTTCAGTTTTGTACTTTTTTTGTACTATTTTTTGAAGCATAAATACTTGATTCTTTTTCCTTACTGTTAAGCTCAAAATTATGCTGGCATTAAATGGAACACTCTAACCGAGGCCCTGACTGATAGCAAGTGATTTGAATCTATTGCTGATAGTAAGTGAAGGGAGAGGTGAACGAGCAACGAAGAATGCCGGGTAAAATCGTTGATTTCCTGACGAAAGACTGCCATATTGATTTTTTTATAAAAGAAGCAAGGAAATGTTATTCAAAGAGAAATGTTAAAGAAATCTGACTCTTAGCAGTGAGTTCATGTTTTCATTGCCTTACTTTTTTCCGTCAGCTTGTAAGGATAAAGACAAACGTTGTAAACTCTGGGCATTGACCGGTGAATGCAAAAAAGATCCAAAGTACATGGTGATCAATTGCCCCAAAAGTTGCGGAGTCTGTCCAGGTATGCATGATACTCAAGAAGTGAAATAGATTACCCATAACGTTTAAAAATTTCGTAATAATAGATCCAGGTAATGCTTTTTTCTCTCTTTCTTGTTCTTACATTTTGATTCTGCTGACAATTCATCTACACCAATAGGCATTCCCTGACTTTTCAATCATAGTGTTATTCTTCAATAAACGTTCAAGCTCTTTCCCCTCCACCCCTCCCCCCCTCTCCTCTACTCCTTCCCCGACGGCCACCTCTACACCTCTGCGTTTATTAAAGCATGCCATATACCACAATGGGTGAGTTCTCGTTGAATTTAAATGCAACCCTCAGTATAGGCCCTCGTATAATTACAACTCTTTTTCTCACTGAAACGACTTACATGGAAATTAATTCGCCAGGAACGAGTGGAGATGCGAAATTAGGAAAAAAGAAAAGGGCCGGCAGCACGGGTGACCAGGCACGAAGAGATCCTGATTCAGGGGAATGTGATTCAAACAGAAATGTTGATGAAATCTGATAGGATTAAGCGATGCACTTACATGTATATTGCTTTACTTTTTTTTCCGTCAGCTTGCAAGGATGAAAACAAACGTTGTAAACTCTGGGCATTGACCGGTGAATGCAAAAAAGATCCAAAGTACATGGTGATCAATTGCCCCAAAAGTTGCGGAGTCTGTCCAGGTATGCATGATGCTCAAGAAGTGAAATAGATTATCCATAACGTTTAAAAATTTCGTAATAATAGATCCAGGTAATGCTTTTTTCTCTCTTTCTTGTGCTTACATTTTGATTCTGCTGCCAATTCATCTACATCAATAGGCATTCCCTCACTTTTCAATCATAGTGTTATTCTTCAAAAAACGTTCAAGCTCTTTCCCCTCCACCCCTCCCCCCCTCTCCTCTACTCCTTCCCCGACGGCCTCCTCTACATAACTGTTAGCTTTCTTTGTAGTCAATATGCCGATTCAGCATTAAATTTGGGTGATTTTTGTAAAGACATCAAACCAAAAGACCTTTTGTGTTTATTAGCGCATGCCATATACCACAATGGGTGAGTTCTCGTTGAATTTAAATGCAGCCCTCTGTACAGGTCCTCTTATAATTACAGCTCGTTCTCTCACTGAAACGACTTACATGGAAATTTATTCACAAGGAACGAGTGGGGAGGTGAAATTAGGAAAAAAGAAAAGGTTCGGCAGCACGGGTGACTAGGCACAAAGAGACTCTGATTCAGGGGATTGTGATTCAAACAGAAATGTTGATGAAATCTGATAACATTAGGCGATGCACTTACATGTATATTGCTTTACTTTTTTTTCCGTCAGCTTGCGAGGATAAAAACAAACGTTGTAAACTCTGGGCATTGACCGGTGAATGCGGAAAAAATCCAAAGTACATGCTATACCATTGTTCCAAAAGTTGCGGAGTCTGTCCAGGTATGCATGATGCTCAAGAAGTGAATTAGATTACCCATAACGTTTAAAAATTTTTTGATGATAGATCCATGTAATGCTTTTTTCTCTCTTTCTTGTTCTTACATTTTGATTCTGCTGCCAATTTATATACATCAGTAGGCATTCCCTGACTTTTCGATCATAGTGTTATTCTCTAAAAAAAAGTTCAAGCTCTTTCCCCCCCCCCCCTACATAACTGTTAGCTTTCTTTGTAGTCAATATGCCAGTTCAGGATTAAATTTGGGTGATTTTTGTAAAGACAACAAAGCAAAAAGACCTTTTGCGTTTATTAGCGTATGCCATATACCACAATGGATGAGTTCTGGTTGAATTCAATTGCAACCCTCCGTATAGGCCCTCGTAATTACAGCTCTTCGCCTCGCTGAAACGACTTACATAGGAATTAATTCACAAGGAACGAGTGGGGAGACGAAATTAGGCAAAAAAAAAACGGTCTGACCGCACGGGTGACCAGGCATGAAGAAATCCTGATTCAGGGGAATGTGACTCACACAGAAATGTTGATGAAGTCTGATAAGATTAAGCGATGTACTTACATGTATATTGCTTTACTTTTTTTCCGTCAGCTTGCGAGGATAAGAACGAACATTGTAAATCCTGGGCATTTAACGGTGAATGCGTAAAAAATCCAAAGTACATGCTGTTCAATTGCCCCAAAAGTTGCGGAGTCTGTCCGGGTATGTATGATGCTAAAGAAGTGAAATAGATTACCCCTTACGTTTTAAAATTTTGTGAGAATAGATCTATGTCATTCTTTTTTCTCTCTTTCTTATGCTTATATTTTGATTTTGTTGCCAATTCATATACACCAATGGGCATTCCCTGACTTTTCAATCATAGAGTGATTCTTCAAAAAACGTTCAAGCTCTTCCCCTCCCCGCCTCTACTCCTTCCCCGACGGCCACCTCTACATAACTGTTAGCTTTCTTTGTAGTCAATAAGCCGGTTCAGCATTAAATTGGGGTGATTTTTGTAAAGACATCAAAGCAAAAAGACCTTTTGCGTTTATTAGCGTATGCTATATACCACAATGGGCGAGTTCTCGTTGAATTTAATTGCTATCCTCTATACAGGCCCTCCTATAATTACAGTTCTTTCTCTCACTGAAACGACTTACATGGGAATAAATTCACAAGGAACGAGTGGGGAGGCGAAATTAGAAAAAAAATACGGTCCGGCAGCACAGGTGACCAGGCATGAAGAGATCCTGATTCAGGGGATTATGATTCAAACAGAAATGTTGATGAAATCTGATAAGACTAAGCGATGTACTTACATGGATATTGCTTTACCTTTTCCCCGTCAGCTTGCGAGGATAAGCACAAACATTGTAAATTCTGGGCATTGACCGGTGAATGCGGAAAAAATCCAAAGTACATGCTGTCCAATTGCTCCAAAAGTTGCGGCAACTGTTAGGTATGCATGCGCACATGTAATCGTTTAAAAAATCAAATAGATTAGCGTAAACCTTAAAACGTTTTGAAATTTTGTGTTTCTTTTTAATGATATATTGAATTCTCTTACTAATGATCGTGTAGTGATGAGCATTCTTTTCTTTTAAAAAGTCACAGAGGTTTATCTCTCTCTCGGAAAAAGTGCGATTTGTCACCCTGTCCGTCTTACCAGCTGTCCTCTTAAATTCATCAATGTGGCTCAAATGGTTTTTAAATGGCTGTTATAAGAGGGGATAATCCTAGCTGCTACATGCTAAGGAAACCGGCCCATGGGCCACTTGGGCCTGTATAAGGGCTTTACCTTTAGTGAGATACGAAGGATTTCTAAAGGAAAACGAGGACAGCGGTAGGAGAAATTTCCAATTTCAAGAAAAATTTACTTAAGTGGGTGGAACTTTGAAAATGTAATTCAGCTATAGAACAAACCTCAGCCTTTGGCAAATCACGGTGGTGTTTTCTTTTTTTTTTTTTCTTATTGCAGAATCGAAGTGAAACACGTCTAACCTGTCTTCCTCCGGATCAGATGGATAAGATTTGAGGCAGTAGTCTTATTTTGCCAGCATAATTTGGATTGGGTGAAGGAAAATGCTGGGTACCTAATGTAAGGGTTTTTTCTTTCGCTGTGCTTATTGTAGAATTTCAAGCCTCGTTATCCGGAAAATAAAACAAATGATTAACTCAAGGGCTGTGGTTGATCCTCTTTGTAATTAGCAACTATTTCTTAATTAACCCAAGAGGTTCAAAACAAGGAAAGACGAAGGGGAAGGGACAAATTGGTTGAAAATGAAAAATAGGTCGCGTTGATATGACAGTTTAACTTGAAACGACCATTTTTTTTTATCTACCTACGGACGCGATGGCCCAATAGGCAGTGCGCTGGATTTCGTTTCGAGAGGCCTGGGTTCGAGATCTGACCGGGTATTGTGTTGTGTTCCTGAGCAAAACACTTCATTCTCACAGTACCTCTATCCACCCAAGAGTATAAAAGGGTACCGAGTAATTATTAGGAAAGACTGATGAAATACTGGGGGGTAATCTCGCGAGTACTAGCATCCCATCATGCCAAGAATCTGCAAGGCGAGGAAGTTCTGCCTTTTCAACTCGAAATCGAGCCTTTCAGTCAGCTGAATTCATGTTTTCTAGATCGAAAACAACATACGATTGATAGCCGAAATCTGGATTTTTTAACAATAACTGTCGTATAATGGAACAAATTGTTCGTCCGAAATGTTGTTGTTTGCATTGATAAGCAAAAGTATCACTGGACAAGTCTTAAATTTGTTCATTTTTAAAGAACTCGGCAAGTTGCTGTCGGAAAATGAAGGGTGCTAAAGGTTTATTTCAAGGACCTTAAGCAGTCAGGACGGCAACGCCATGGAAGATGTTGATTGGAAAAATGAATTTCTGCCTTTAATTAGAATTTCGAAAATGGCTGCGTCTCATACGGCGCCACACCTCAACTTCAGCATCACGTAGGAAGGAAGTGTTGAGTTCCAAATGGAAATTAAAATAATTTGCCGTCGCGGTTTCTGTTCGTAGACGACGCAAGTTGTGGTGATTTCACGTTGCTGTTTTGCACGGGACGGCTAAGAAATGTGCAAAGTTATGAAACGCACGTGCTGAGCTATTGTTCTGCCAATTAGATCTTTTCTTTTTCGTGTCCTCGTTGCCGTCGCCATCGTGGTTTGCTTAAGGCCCCTAACGTTTTTGGCGGGAAAAACGCCGTCCTCACCCCGGTCTCCTTCGTCCACCGACGTCGCCGTCGCATGAAAACTCTCGGTGCTAAAGGTCCCTATTAGCAGCTTGTCAGGGAACGGGAAGAAGGAGTCCAAATCCTCCATTTTAACTGACGCAAGAGACCTTCGCCAACGGAAACCCTTCGTTTCAAATTGTAGCGAAAGTCTTTCCAATTTCATTCCCGGGGAGAAAGATTTTAGCCAACAGAAAACTTCGCTTTTGTCAGCCATTACCAACTCTTACCTGATTCAACATATATAAAATGAGTGCGCCCCAACATGAAGTGAGCTTGGATTGGAAGATGACAAAAAAGCAAAAAAAAATGTCTAGGTGTTCATGGTTCGAGTATTCTCACTCTAAACTTTCGAAGACATCGTGACATGCGTAACTTCACATCCGTGGCTAAGTAAGATTTAAAATATACAAAGGGGGTAAGTTTCTAAAGAAACTGTGATGCTGCGTCGGTAGGAGAGTATAACAGGGCAATTTAGTATTATCAACTGATTTGATGAGTAGATTGGCCATCGTAAAGAGTTTAAAAGCTGGCTTTTCGAGGGTTAGCTCTTCGTCCATTGCTCTGACGAAGGGCTAACACTCGAAACGTCAGCTTTTGAACTCTTTACAGTGGCCAATTTACGTCATCTACTAAGTTGATAATACTAAATTACCTCAAGTAATATTTCAGATCAATTTAAATGTTTTAGATGGGAACTGAGTTCTTTGCAAGCAGCAACAGGTTTGAATGATTTTATCAGGCAAGAGTTGTCCTTTATGCGGGCGGATATTCATTTAACGAGCTAATCTTCAACGGAAAGGGATCAAACAAACATAACTAGTTCGATTTAAATCGACTCAAGAACGAACCCTGGTCTGATATTTAAACAGAATCGCTCACCTTGTCGTTATCGCTCCAATTCCCGAATATGGCGACAGCTTTATTATCAACAGCGTGTACAGTGGATGTCTTGCGGATGATGAATGGATGGTGGCAGCAGAATCGAAGTGAACCACAACAGAACTGCCTTCCACAGGAACAGATGAAAAATATTTCAGGAAGTGTATGTTATTTTGCTCGCATAACTCGGGTTGGGTATGAGAAGATACTCGGCTGCCAAAGTAAGAATAATTTTGTTTTTTTGCAATGCTTATAGTAAAATTTCAAGCCTCATAATTTGGAAAATAAATCAAATAATCAATTTCAAAGGCTGTGATCAATTCTATTTGTAGCTTACAACTCTTCCCATCGTATAAAATGAATATTACGTAAGGACTTCCATTCGCTTAGTTACAAGAACGATTTGAATTTTCTTGGCCTCTCATTAGATAGACTAAAGCGCGGTTCCATATAATTTAGAAAAAAGTTGTAGTTTCTCGTCACGTTGAATACCTTATTTACACGAGTAAGCGTCCCTCCTACCGCCGATAAGTGCCGCAGCCGAAGTTCCCTACACCCAATTCTATTTCGCTAATATAAGGAAGACTATTTCAATACTTTATCTACCACAGACCTGAGGAGACTTTATAATATACTGGCACCCAGCCACTTGTACAATTATGTAACTTAAAACGTTTATATCTGGAGTTTCTAACTTTCATAGGTAATATTTATAATCATATAAATCTCGATCGCTTGTTATTGCAAGTTTACGCCTAGGTTTAGAACGCAAAGTTTATGCTCTGGAGGACATTTGTTGCCTAAGTAGTGTAATTTGTTACGAATTTCTTAACTACCGAAAAAAAATTCATACTTTGGCTTGCCACCATTTCAAATCTAGTTACTTATATCTAGAATCTTGAGCAGATGAGATGAGTTGCTGGCCGTACATATAGAGTAGATTTCAGTAACTGAAGCTACGACTAGAAGGTATTGAGAGATTGCAGTAATTATTAATTATTGTAATTTAAACACTTCTTTGGTGGGTGTGCTGATGTATTTTTACCATTATTATTCCCTTCTTCTGCCATATATTTCTTAGAACTCTGGGACCCTAATGTGAGTCGATTATAATTATGGATTTCATGCCGAAAAGGGAACAATTCTTGATTTTGTCTTGTTAAAACTATATAACACGAAACCGTAGGACACAATTTTCAGCTCTTTTAGACGACGTACCAGAGTTAACCTTTTCGAGTGAAGGTAGAATTGCACAAATCTTTTAGCGATTCTCCAGTTAATGATGTACTTCCAATAAACGACTCCAACTAGTAATTAAAAAATAAGGTTGTAACTGCCGAGTGTGTCACCTACCACAAGGAAGCAAACTATTCACCAAGCTAAAAAAGCGTGATTGCATAGATCGCATATCTGGTACATAGGCGTTCCCTATGTAACATCGACAGGCTATTCGCTATGATTTGCAAAACCGAGCGCTTTAAAAAAAGGGTTTCTTCCGATGGTGTGCCTCCATGCCCGTGACTTGTGACTCCAAATTTTGAGGAAGCTAACGCATGACACAATACATACATTTGTGGCTTTTATACTCGCATAAACATATTGTACTCTTCTTTTGAAAAATTGTAAGGCCTATAGTTCATTTAAAAACCTATACAAGCGTTTAAACTTTTTGAAAGTTCGTATTCATAAAAAAAATGATGCTGAATGAGTTTATTAATATCAAAACTATTTTGATTTACGGAATTGAGCCAAGAAGTTAAAAAAAGACTCGCTGACTTTTATCCAAAGCACAATATATGGCATATGTCGCTTAAGATGTTTAATACCAATTGAATAACAAATTGGTCACAGGCGCACAGCAATATGGGAGCTATTTATTGAATTTAATACAAAACCAGCTATGGCATAAGTATCATCTCAAGAGGTTCCAAAAATAAACAATATTACTTTTTTTAAACATCTTTGCGGGCCGGAATCTTTTATCCTCGAAACTTTTTGGCTAATCGTGCGCTCGTAAAAAATCCAACTTTTTATAGTGCGGACCACGATCTGGAATTTTCCACGCCACTCGCAGCAAAGCAAAGAAAGCAATCTAGCCAAAAAAAAAAGTTATTCATCGGTCAAGGTTGGTCTGTATGGGGAAAACTGTGCCTTTTGTCTTGAGTGCGACCCTCATCTTTCGGCCAAGCTCTATCCTCACTAAAGACCATAAGGATCCCCAACCCCTTCCCTGGTAAATAATAAGTATTAGAAATTGAATGTAACATCTGCTAAACCACAACTATCACTTCTGATAAGTTAATCAATATTGCGACCACATAAGGCTAAAATATAGTCTCACTTCTGAAAGGGAGGTCTCGGAAATAATCAATATAGCAATTAAATATATTAAATATTCCAAATAATAAACGTTGATACAACTTTTCAGTATTACTACTCTTGTTCAGTAAATATGTTGATGTCATAGCTTCCTTTACAGAACTGCCTGGGAATATATTTGATTGACAGTGTGTTCCGGTTTTGGTTTGTATGAAAACTCAACAGCAAAACGACAATCGTTTAGAAGTGTCCTTCCCGAAGAATTGAGTCAGAACACACCCAAGGTAAGTTATGGTTCGTCTTAGAATACTAAAGTGATTCACGTTTATAAGAACAGAGACCACATTTACTGAAAAAACTTTGTGCTTCCCTAGTCTGAATGCAAAATGTCTGCCTAAGGTGACGAAAGACATTGTTTTGCTCAATAACTTCCTCATTCATTGTGAAACACAGTTGAAAACTTATACCTGTTCACACCCATTCTTCATTGGTTTCAAACTGCGTGATTTCAGACTTGTGGAATCTTTGGAAAAGGATCGTTGAAACTTCAAGAAGATTCACGGTACGTACAGTTTCTTTTATAAACGATAATTTATCACAGAGGCACCGAGGCAAAATATCAGAGAATTGCCCCTTTCGAGCCAAAAGAACAAAGTCACTTCGAGCCAATTCTCTCAAAACTGAACTATATAAAACCTTTTAAAGTTTGTTTCTGATCCAAGCTTTATGTGTTCACTAGATTCGATCAGTATTCATTATCATTTAGTGGGACATGATGCTCTAGCGAACTACTAGGTTTCCTAATATACCAGTAACAGTTACAAAGTCATGGATCTTTTCGTTTCAAAAATCCTGACCTTCACTCTGTTTCGAATGTAAAACCTTTACCACATGATCCTCGAGGAAACCACGAGGAAAACTCTAAGAACAAAATCTTCTGTTAGAAAAACAAGTTATTATTTTACTTAATAATTTCAAGATTATTTGAATTTGATGAATTCACTTCTTCTATCATCCACGCCCGTTACTGCTTTAATAAGTGGTCCATTTTGTTTATCACTCCTTTGATTACAGACTTAGTTCCACTCAGTTGTATCACCATTACTTATGGTTGATTTAACCAAACCCCGATCCACGGATGTAACGTTATGTTTGAATGGGATGAAATTATAAATTCTATCTTATTTTTGTCTCTCCGTAGATATTTGCTAAACATGAGAAACTTGGTCATTTTGTTGATTTTCGTGAGCTGTGCATTGTCTGTGGCGGCTGGTAAGTGCAGAACGAAGCTCAAAATTCTTTCAAGTGACTCTGAATGCGAAGGAGGAGAGATTGTGAGCTGGAGTTGGTTGGTTACAGCTCCTCCCCTCATGAAAACTTTCTACATTGGAGAGTGGTGGGGCGTGATGTAGGAAACTATAGTCAGCTCGGATCCAAGGCTAGGGTTCGCCACATTATGCTCGATATGTTACACTATTTAGTGAATTCTAAATGTTTAGAAAATGTCACGATTACGCTCAGTTAGAATCACTTTTGTGTTGCATTACAATTAATATGAGAACTTCTGGAACTGCCGGGAGCCATTTTTTTTTGCTTCTTTGTGCATCATCGTACTCTTTTTGTACCATTTTTTTAAGCATAAATACTTGATTCTTTTTCCTTACTGTTAAGCTCAAAATTATGCTGGTATTACGTAGAACACTCTAACCAAGGCCCTGACTGATAGCAAGTGATTTGAATCTATTGCTGATAGTAAGTGAAGGGAGAGGTGAACGAGCAACGAAGAATGCCGGGTAAAATCGTTGATTTCCTGACGAAAGACTGCCATATTGATTTTTTTTCCAAAAGAAGCAAGAAAAATATTATTCAAAGAGAAATGTTAAAGAACTCTGACTCTTAGCAGTGAGTTCATGTTTTCATTGCCTTACTTTTTTTCCGTCAGCTTGCAAAGATAAAAACAAGCGTTGTAAATCCTGGGCATGGAGCGGTGAATGCAAAAAAATCCAAAGTACATGGTGATCAATTGCCCCATGTATGCATAATCTGTCCAGGTATGCATAATGCTCAAGAAGTTAAAAAGATTACCCATAACGTTTCAAAATTTTGTAGTAACAGATCCATGTTATGACTTACATGGGAATAAATTCACAAGGAACCAGTAGAGAGGCGAAATTAGGAAAAAAGAAAAGGTCCGGCAGCACGGGTGATCAGGCACGAAGAGATCCTGATTCAGGGGAATGTGATTCAAACAGAAATGTTGATGAAATCTGATAGGATTAAGCGATGTACTTACATGTATATTGCTTTACTTTTTTTTCTGTCAGCTTGCGAGGATAAGAACGAACATTGTAAATCCTGGGCATTGAACGGTGAATGTGTAAAAAATCCAAAGTACATGGTGATCAATTGCCCCAAAAGTTGCACAATCTGTCCAGGTATGCATTATGCTTAAGTGAAATAGATTACCCATAACGTTTAAAAATTTTGTAATAATAGATCCATGTAATGCTTTTTTCTCTCTTTCTTGTGCTTTCATTTTGATTCTGCTACCAATTCATATACACCAATAGGCATTCCCTGACTTTTCAATCATAGTGTTATTCTTCAAAAAACGTTCAAGCTCTTTCCCCTTCACCCCCTCCCCCCCCCCCTCTTCTCCTTCCCTGACGGCCTCCTCTACATAACTGTTAGCTTTCTTGTAGTCAAGATGTCGGTTCAACATTAAATTTGAGTGATTTTTGTAAAGACATCGCAGAAAAAAGACCTCTTGCGTATATTGGCGTATGTCACATACCACAATGGGTGAGTTCTCGTTGAATTTAAACGCAACCCTCTGTATAGCTCCTTGTATAATTACAGCTCTTTCTCTCACTGAAACGACTTACATGGGAATGAATTCAGAAGGAACGAGTAGAGAGGCGAAATTAGGAAAAAAAAAAAGGTCCGGCTGCACGGGCGACCAGGAACGAAGAGATCCTGATTCAGGAGAATATGATTCAAACAGAAATGTTGATGAAATCTGATAACATTAAGCAATGCACTTACATGTATATTGCCTTACTTTTTTTTTCCGTCAGCTTGCAAGGATGAAAACGAACGTTGTAAATCCTGGGCATTGAACGGTGAATGCGAAAAAAATCCAAAGTACATGCTGTTTAATTGCTCCAAAAGTTGCGGAGTCTGTCCCGGTATGCATGATGCTCAGGAAGTGAAATAGCTTACCCATAACGTTTAAAAAATTTGGGATAATAGATCCATGTAATGCTTTTTTCTCTCTTTCTTGTGCTTACATTTTGATTCTGCTGACAATTCCTATACATCAATAGGCATTCCCTGACTTTTCAATCATAGTGTTATTCTTCAATAAACGTTCAAGCTCTTTCGCCTCCACCCCTCCCCCCCCTCTCCTCTACTCCTTCCCCGACAGCCACCTCTACATAACTGTTAGCTTTCTTTGTAGTCAATATGCCGGTTCGGCATTAAATTTGGGTGACTTGCGTAAAGACATCAAAGCAAAAAGACCTTTTGTGTTTATTAGCACATGCCATATACCACAATGGGTGAGTTTTCATTGAATTTAATTGCTATGCTCTGTATAGGCCCTCGTATAATTACAACTCTTTCTCTCGCTGAAACGACTTACATGGGAATAAATTCACAAGGAACGAGTGGGGAGGCGAAATTAGGAAAAAAAAACGGTCCGGCTGCACGGGTGACCAGGCATGAAGAGATCCTGATAAAGGGGTATATGATTCAAACAGAAATGTTGATGAAATCTTCTAGGACTAAGCGATGCACTTACAGGTATATTGCTTTACTTTTTTTTCCGTCAGCTTGCGAGGATAAGAACCAACACTGTAAATCCTGGGCATTGAACGGTGAATGCGAAAAAAATCCAAAGTACATGCTGTTCAATTGCTCCAAAAGTTGCGGAGTCTGTCCAGGTATGCATGCGTACAAGTAATCATTTAAAAAAATCAAATAGATCAGCGGAAACCTTAAAACGTTTTGAAATTTTGTGTTTCTTTTTAATGATATATTTAATTCTTACTAATGTACGTGTAGCGATAAGCATTCTTTTCTTTAAAAAAAGTCAGAGGTTTATCTCTCTCTCGAAAAATGTGCGATTTGTCACCCTGTCCGTCTTACTAGCTGTCCTCTTAAATTCATCGATGTGGGTCAAATGGTTTTTAAATGGCTTTTATAAAAGAGAAAAAGAAACGCTTTCCAAACTATTTTTTGTTTTCCAAAATAGCCTACTTTTTGATAAATCAATAGTTTTCCCCTGCATGTTTAGGAAAACTAGCAAAATTAATCAAATTTTGCGAACAAAATCTTAAAAAGATTAAAAAATCTTATTTTCCCCTACAAGATTAAGCATGTCCGTAAAAAACTGTGTCTTGAGAGTCAACCATAGAAAGATGCAGAGGTAATCTACAACCACTCAGTAAATGGACATTGTAGAAATTCTGCAACCAGTCACCTGATGTCACAGAAATTCTGTGACCACTCAGTCACTAGATGTCACAGAAATTCTGCGACCACTCAGTCACTAGATGTCACAGAAATTCTGCGACCACTCAGTCACTAGATGTCACAGAAATTCTGCAACCACTCAGTCACTAGATGTCACAGAAATTCTGCAACCACTCAGTCACTAGATGTCACAGAAATTCTGCAATCACTCAGTACCATGTTGTTGCAGAAATTCTACAACCACTCAACCACTGGATGTCACAGAAATTCTGCGATCACCCAATCACAAGCTGTTGCAGAAATTCTGCGACCACTCAAGCACTGGATGTTGCAGAAATTCTGCGATCACTCAGTCACAAGTTGTCGCAGAAATTCTGGGACCACTCAACCACTGGATGTTGCAAAAATTCTGCGATCACTCAGTCACAAGTTGTCGCAGAAATTCTGCGACCCCTCACTCACAAGTTGTCGCAGAAATTCTGCAACCACTCAACCACTGGATGTTGCAGAAATTCTGTGATCACTCAGTCACAAGTTATCGCAGAAATTCTGCAACCACTCAACCACTGGATGTCGCAGAAATTCTGCCATTCCTTTGAACTATCTCAAAAAAATATGTAAAAAATATAACTAATAAAAAATGTCTTATTTTTATCTTGCATTTGCCCTATCCTGTAATGAAAGCCCTTAAGGCCTTATGGATGGAGAGTTAAATTACAATAAATCCATGCTACATTTCAGTAGTTTCAATACACGGTGGCATATATATATATATATATATTTATGTAAGCCTTGCAACACACAAGTCACTAAGCTGCAATTCCAGTACATGCGTTTTCTAAAGCAACGTTACTACGCAAGTGTCATGACACCCTATGTAACTTTACACAAAGAGCTAAGCCCAACTTCAGAAAGGAATGGAGCAAAGGTAAAAACTTAAAGATTGATTTGTCCTCAAAGTAACATATCTTTCCTCGATAAATTTTCTTGTTGATGGCATTAGCTTTCTGTCTTCCATAAGCTCAAATGAACTGCACATTAAACAGCTCTTAGGAAGGATTCCACCCATGGTCTAGATTTTTGTCGGGGTACATGCCGAGGAGTCCATTTTCCAATAATGCACCTTAAAATTGTCCTCCTCGACGGCCAGGACCTTGCCAATACAGGGAAATTTATTGTAATTGGCGAAGTACATAGCCACAAAGCAACTGACATGAAGAGTAGCGAGGAAATCATCTACCATTTCAATAGGCGCTTCCCTTTCCCTCGGGGTCCTGTAACGGCCTGTGTAAATCTGAAATATTCAACAGACATGTCATTAGAATTTGCTTGTTTAGGTGAGTATTTCGACTGAGATGTATCAATTATCAATTGTTCTTATCATTTTATTCTTTTATTAATTATAAGTAATGGATTATGTAACCATGTCATATTCTATTAGATAAGTGCAATTTGGTGTGAATAAGCACAAATAAGTTTCCGAAGAAAAAATTTTGCCCTGAAGGGCAAGTGCAATTTTGTGGTATTTGAAAAATTTACAAGTGCTTAGTAGACCAAATTGCGTGAAAAATTTATGTTATTACTTGTTAATAATGTACAGACAAAATTTTGAAAGTGTGTTTGCGCTATTTGTAATTTGCACTCATGTTACAACTTTGCATTTGTGCTACATGAGAATTGACTTGTTTTCAGCCAATCAGATGCATGTAATTTTATCATGTACATTATTATATATCTAAAATTGGACTTGTATAATCTATAACTGGACACAGAAGGGGTTAGAGTAATGGACCCCTCTAATTATTTCTCTTTTATATCTGTAGGACCATTTGAAGGCTTGGCTTTTTTGTGCCCACTGCTGCATTTTAATTATTATTCACCCCTGTAATAGGCTGGATCACTTTCTCTCTGAGCTCTAAAAGTTCATGTGGGAGTTCAGCATTTGAGGCTAAAACAGTCCTTGAAGTATTCTTCAATTTATCCACTGGCCAAGTGTAGTTGTCAGGTACTGATAATAGGTTAAACTCTGTATTTGCTAACCAAGATTCCCACTCTTCAGATGCTTTTAAGGGTATATTCTTGGGATATTTGGTGGGAAGATCTTACATGTACTCTGTAAGTAAACATTTACACCAAATTTATAACATGCCAATGTCACATTTAATCTGTTAATTCAAGTGGAAGAGTTCATACTTTCTATACACTAAATTTTGAACCGTGCTCTTGCCTCATGCAGAACTTTTTTCGATCACAGTGCTAGTTGCTATGTATTTATATTCATTTGATAGATAACTTATATGAATATTTGCCACACAAGATTACCACATTGCACAGGCAGTTTTGATTGTTGGACCTCTCAGTTACTCCAACTGTAGCTTGAAGTAATTACTTTATGTTACAACAACTTACCTGTAACTATATAAACGTCCAGTTTGTCTAAGTGCTTTGAATAAACCCCAAAAAAGGCATCTATGTCCTCGTGGGTATGTCCCACTGCGAGAAAGTTCACTCCTATCAGAAATACAAGGAAGGAAAGTAGTGTTGTTTTTTTTATTTCAAGTTCAGGTTACATTCATTCAGTAGTTGCAAAAATTGAGATTGAATGGAAACTAACTTCCCACCCAAATGGAGCTTGAAAACATTGCAATGTGACATTTTGACGCTTGAACAAAGTGCCTTGTGGGAAGTGTGAATGAGGCAAATGCATTTCCTTTAAAATTACCCAAGATAAGATACTTTATAAAAATTTTATCTTCAACCAGAAGTGCCAGCAGAGCAAACATGTAGCGGTTCTTGTTTTCTCTAACACAGTTGTCAAACTGCAGATAGAGAATGGGTGGTAGGTCAAATTCCTCCGACCATCTTACAAGGACTTCCAACAGAACTGTCATGGTAAGATTAGAGTCATGACGATACTGGTAGTAGTCAAATGACCCATAAATCTCCTTTCCATTTTGTGCTTGTCCATTATGAATAATGGAACCGACAAGGTGTGTTCCCACAGTTGTAAGTGCAGACATTGCCGTGGTAATTTGGCGCACACTTGGGACATTTGTGATGTGCGTTAAGTCGCCGAGACAATTTGCTCTAATGATTGTAGATATATGAAAATCATATATGTGCACTGCGGCGAAGAAACGAATATTAGAGATCCTTGCAGCAATGAACACTATTGAACTAGTAGTTGAAATAATACCTGTAAAAATTTCATGCCCGTACAGGATTTGAACCCATGACCTCTGCGAGATATTGTTATGACTGTTGATGTAAACTAATCTGACACTTGTGAAGATCTTGGCGTGATCCCTCCAAATCCAAAAGGGAATGAGATCTGGTCCATAGCAGTTTTCTTCAGATGTTGTAAGCAATTCCACACGTGTCTTTCTGATATCTGAGGGGCTTCTAAGCTCTTATCCACAATAGCTGGTACAGGCTTCGTATATGCGTCATCAGTGCACAAATCGGCGAAGTAGTCGTTTAGCTCCTCCAGTGATTTAGTGTCCAATGTCACGTTAGCAGAAATGCTGCGTTGTTGGGACAAGTTATCTACGTGCTTCCACCATTCTCTGGATCCGACAGGTGCCTTTGCGAGTGTTCTTCTGTTCTTACTAATCAATTCGCTTATTTTCCTGTTAACCTCAACCAGGATGTTGATCTAGTGCATTGTCCATTAAGTGGGTTAAGTCTTGCAAAAAATCCGCCGGTTGGTATGTAGGTTTAGGCGGGTGATAAATACCACACGTTAATAACAAATGTCCCGAGGGTAATTTTAAAATCACATACAGGAGCTCGTAAAGCTTTGATCTGTAAACATCGATGATGTTTAAGTTACTCCTCGCGTAGATAGCAATCCCCCCCTTACTTCTTTTATCCAGTCCCGACCATTTTCTATCCCGTCTGAAAATAGAATAGCCAGGAATGTTGACGATAGCATCCGGCATTTCTGGTTTTAAATGCGTCTCTGATACAATACAGACATCAATGTCCTATTATTCAAATCGGCTTCCATCGCCACTGCCGCTCGAACTCTGTTCTTGGTTTTGGCCAGACTGCATATATTTGTAAATAAAAACTTTGGTACTGCAAATTCAGAAACAGTTCGCGAGACGGGGTTCTGCTTCCGTTTAGGAATTGGGACAAGGTTCTTCATATCCCTGGCCCTGGTAGATGAGCTCACATCTCCTCGAATACTAAAAATGACCGGAATAGATTTCTCATCACGGCTTTCACCAGAAGATACCTTACCCACGTCCACTCCCAGTTCACGTCGCCAGCTGCCTCCCCGACAGCCTCTATACCGATAAAGATTAAACATCTTCAGTTTCTGAACCACAGCAGGCATAGGTTTCAATCGGCTTGCTGTAAATTTGCGGAGTCTCAGAAGGTCTTGTTTCGTATACGTAATAAGTTGAGTCGTATGACTCTCACACTCGAAGCGGTTGTCTGGCCCTGGATTCGACTCCACGTCCATACAAATGCATATGTCCAGACAGATATCCTGTTCACTGCAAGCGATGGTTAACAAGCCATGTTTGTGCCATACCAATACAGAGTACCGAAGACGGGCATGTCGCGAGCGCCGGGTTACGAATCTTACACATGAACAAGGACCATGCCGAAGCACCGCGTCATCTCTAACTCCAGAATCCCCACAACAGGCCTTTCGAACGCTTAGCAAGAAGCTAGCCAGACTTTCTTGGATTATAGGTTTTTCTAAATGGAGACATAGTAACAGAAGAAGAGGAGCTAAAATCCTCGTGGCCGCCATATTGGCGCCGCTAACCCGACCCCAGCAGCACTGCAGCACTTGACGTTACAGCATGCAGAATTTCTGCATCACTTGACGTTACACCGTGCAGAATTTCTGCAGCACTTGACGTTACATCGTGCAGAATTTCTGTAGCACTTGACGTTACATCGTGCAGAATTTCTGCAACACTTGACGTTACATCGTGCTGAATTTCTCGCGAGTACTAGCATCCCATCATGCCAAGGGAATCGAGTTAAACTATATATAGCTGGGTGGGCCATGTGACTCGAAAACAGACATTTTTTACTCACCTGCATCTATAAAATACATTTTTGAGTTAAATTCGACGCTGTTTCACAATTTCATTTTCATATTTTCTTTACGAATTTACCAAACTAATGATATTATATCAATAAGTTGATGACTTTACAAAAAAAATTACTTATCTACTCCGGAAGACCGGCAAACTGTTCAAATAAAATAAACATTCCGAAAATCAATTTTTTTTTCAATGCGAATGCAAAACAAACACGAGACTACGCAAATGTTGTTAATTGAGCTAAATGAAAAACAAATTATCACTGAAATAGATTAACTGCCTCTTGGTTTTCTGGATAAAGCGATAATGAAATGGCTTAATACGTGCAACAGATTGAAGATCAGTGAATAATAATTATTCGAAAACGAAACTTTTCTCCAGCAATAGTTTACGCAACACCAAGAAAAACCATAAATCGAACTCGTAGATTGAACCAGTTAACAAGACAGTGTTTTTCTCATTTCCATGGGCCGTTACGCCTAACGACAAGTAAGAGGTTAAAAGCAGGCTCAGTTCAAATAAAGAAAAGAGCTGAAATTAAAATGGCACTGATTTAAGGTATCTGTAGAAGGCTATACCGTTACCATAGCTACCAAATAAATGATCGAGGGTTGCAGGAGATTGTGCGGCCGCACAAAAATATTCATATTTTCTTCAGTGAATGTTTCCCTTTCAAATTTACGACAGAAAGTCAAAGGCTGAGAAGATTTCCTTTCCCAACTAGCATATAGCTAGAGAATTGTCACTGGACAAAATTAATTTTTTCTGTTTGCATTTTTAAAGGTAAAGCATCATTTATTTGGATGATTTATCTTCAATATAAACCATATTTTCTGAGCCAACATATAATCAAATCTTAGATAAAGACAAGATTGATCAAGAACAACAGAGGCGACAAATTCAAGTTAACTTTAAATTAATTGGAGGTTTTGCCATCACAACGCTAAACGATGAAAAATTCCTTCCACCTCGATTTGTAGTATTTTAATAACTCAGACATGTTTTTCTTTCTTTTATGTTTCTTAATTAGATAGAACGTTAAACAAATTTTCATTTAAAAAGCCTTAAGTGAAATTAAAATTTGTCGCAATTTTCTCGAGGACGAATTGAATTTAAAGCAGATGGCTTTGAAAAGTTTCATAAACATAATAAGAATAGATCTAGAATTATGATTGATATCTGCCAAATGATCAAGTGGTCAGTTTTTTTTTGTAAGCAAACAAACTGTTTCATTAAAAACTTGTATTCACAACATACCTGTTTCACCTGGTGTTTTATTTCATTTCCCTGGAGCAGTTCAAGGCCGAGGGGAATGTAAGTTTGAAGTCCATCTTCTTTACCCGTTAGATCATCTCAAAAGAGGCTATTTCAGCTTTAAACAATTTCAAGGTCTTTCGTGAATTCAAGAGAGAATTGCACTTTTTCCTTTCCGTGCCAGAATTCTTTCACAAGGTTAAGTAGGCAAGGTCCGAACTCGAGCCTTATGACCCATCCCAGCTGGAGCTTTTCCCGGTAGCATGAAGCGACTATGAGCATTACAACTCCCAATTGGATGGGATGCCAGGGTTAGACAGTTCACCGGTACTCATTTATATTCCTTGGTGGAAGAGGCACTGTAGTGGTAAAGTGTTTTGCCTAAGAACGCAACACAATGACCCCCTGCTTGTCTCGAATCCGAACATCTCCAACCAGAATCCAGCGCGTGAACCGTTACCTTAGTTCACCGCGTCTCCACAAATTCAGTTAAAAATTATCAGACCACGTTAAAGGAGTTGCGTTATTTACGATATTATTAATGGGTTTTTCTATTTTCGGTTCTATCCTAAACATCCACATTAGAATGTGAACTATTAATATCAAAAATGACCTCATGGTGACACTCCTGAAGTTTACGTGCCTACAATCATAAAGCACTATGACCTGTCAGTAACAAAAATGGAACTCTGAAGGAAAAAACGCAAACTTTTTGGAGTGATCATGAATATTAAAATTGCATTAATGTGCTGAATAAATAATCATCTTAAATCGTCTTCGCTTGAAGAAAGGGTAGCTGGGAAGCAATAAAAACGTTGCGATCTTAACTCAATATCTGAACTCTACAATTTACTGTGACTTTAACTCGTGCGACAAAGGATTTTACATCATTTATTACTTATTATGTGTCTGTTTTACCGTATAATGAAACTTTGAAGACAACTACCAAACTTTGAATATTCACAACCGTTTATTCGCCACTTCACGGGTTTATTTGGAACCAAAACAGTGACCAGCTCCCAGTTGGCTTGTTAGCTCAGTTGGTGGAGCACTGCAGCTGTATCGCAGAGGTCATGGGTTCAAATCCCGTACAGGCCTGAAATTTTTCAGGCCTTATTTTCACTACTACTTAAGTAGTGTTCATTACTGCGAAGATCGCTTTCATATTCACGTCTTTAACCGCAGTTCACATATATGACTTCCATATATTCACAACCGTTTAACTACCAAACTATGAGTTAATTATGAAAATCGAAATATTTTCTTCATAGAAACTGCCTGAAAATGATGTACATCATCAGTTTGATTGTCGCTCTTGCCACCATGGTGTGTTTTGCGATCGGGTGCCATCAGTCATCGTGTGGCTCCTTTGAAACGCACCAGTACGTGTTCAGGATTGGCCAGTATGACTGCGAATGCGAGCCATTTAGAGCTGGTCAGATGAAGTTTGTTGAAGGGAAAGTATACGTGTGTGATGGTACTGAGTGGAAAGCCCTGCAGTACGAAGCATTATTAGGTTCCAGAAGTGACCCTGGATTTTCGTGCAAAGACATCAAGGCTCACTTGAAGGACGCTACTAATGGCATTTATTGGATCACCTTGACGGGTAATTTTTAATCTACTAATGCTCCTAACTCGTATGAAGTGTTCTGAGAGTATTTGATACCTTGGTCGGGTATGTACAATTAATGATTAACGGTGTGTTGGGGGAAGGCCATGTCAAACTTTGGGCAAGATCACCCCAATATGACGTCTATTCAGGCTGGGTTCTGATGATCACCTCATGTGTTCCCATTGGCCTATCTTTTTTTCTCCTTACGCCTTCCACGCCAGGTCGAAGGGAACGTGAAAGAACTTGCGCGGTTGTTCGGTTAATTTGGTTGAGACACTTCCGATTACCAAATAATGTACTCGACGATCTTTTTGTAGAAGTACAAAGGTGTAGAAATAAACCATCAGACAATTTGTTCAACAGGGAAATAATCATATATGGTACTCGTGGTAGGCTGTTAATAAACCTTAAAATTTAGGTTTCAGTTTTCTAGTGATAAATCATTTAGCTTGTAAACGTCTATAATTTTTAAATGATGTAATTTTTGTTTTTATTGTCATTAATAGACAGCAAAGACTCTTTCCCAGTTTACTGTGACATGGACGCCGGAGGTAAATGCCTCGGGATTTACTTATTCACCCATAGTTCAAACAATCTCTGCGAAGGATTTTTCAATATGAGAGAGTCGTCCAATTAAGGGCTTCGAGAAGAACAGAAATCCTCGCATCTTCACGTTTAGGAATCTTTACACGGAATCATTCATTTACGTGAAAGTTGGTCTCTTTATATTGGTTAGCTTGGATAAGCTTTCCTGCTTCATGAATTTTTTTGAATAAAGGCAGATGGGACAGGTACGGAGAATTTTGGCACTGTCGTCTTAGAACCCGTCCTGTAACTGCTACATGTGATCATTTTGTTATGGCATATTTCACATGTGTATCAAATTTGTTATGGGTAAGGAATGTTTCCTGCCCGACCTTGGAATTTATAGGTGTTATCTTCTTTTTGGTAAAATTATCACCCATTTTGAAACAGCTGCGCCTGTAATAAAATAGTTTTTAAATGCTTGTTTTGATTTTGAATTAATAGGCTGGACCATGGTGTTTAAAGCTGTTAGTGGAATCCATAAAAAAGTGTATCCTACTTTCAACTCGCCTCACACATCCTCCGAGAAAGTCATGGCCGCTCTCGACGTCACGAACAAACACAAAGACCACTACAAGAACAGAATAGTGTTGAACTGGGCTGACTTCCACGCTTCTGAGGTAATTGGAACATAACGTGACTACCTTAGTCAAAATTATCGCACAATTCTCGCGCGTGATTGGTCAAACAGTGTATGTTGATAGATTTGAGCAATGATAGGACAGTTTGATCGTAATACCTCATTTATTGGACTGCTCTCGTCATCTAGCAAGCTTAACTCAAACGAAAACTGTTCTAACTAAGTCATGGCTTCAATGAGGGTGAACTGTTGATTGGAAACGAAATTTTGACATTGTAATGCTGATAAATGTGATTCAGGGAAGTTCCTTTACATTCCACGTGTTTAAGGAGGTCTTACCACTCCGATCCCCTTCACCAGCTAATAAACGTTCTGTTTAAAACAGGCAAGAGTTGTCCTATACACTGGAGGAAAAATCGTGAAGGAAGTAAAGTTAAACGCGAGGGGATCAGACAAATTGAATTGGTTTGCAACTCCCAGACTGATCGACAGCTCCTGGAATGACATGAAATCCCAACCAAAGAACGTATTTTCTATTCCCGGGCTGCACAATCGCAACTTCTTCATCAACAGAAACTATGGCGGATGTCCAAAGGATGCCGGGTGGATGACAATCACGGGTCAGGACTGCGACTGGGAGAGGCGCTTCAATCCTCGACAAAATGTCATCATCTATAGCAAACTGCAGGGATACACCAACTGGAACCACTATGGTAAGGCGTCAGCCCTTTAGCCCTGAGAACCTGGTTAGTAATGCGCATATCAATCAGAATTTTTAAGCCCGAGGTGCAAGGAGGAGGGAGGGCACAGGTTGAGCATTTGCCCTTTATTGCCCACCACATTGTATTTCATTAGACTTTTCATTTACCGTTTCCGTTTATTGATGTAATTGCAGGGAATGTCGCAGAAGCTGATGTGTTGGTGGTTTATCTGCGTTAAGGTATTTTTTATGATGACTGGAACTCGTTAAGAAAAAAGTAATTGACAAATGTTTCGACAGCAAACTTAGGTAGGTAAAACATTTTCACGTCATCTGTGATGTATTACTGAACAGGCACACGGAAACATGGGATCTATTTGTGAAATGCATATGTTGTGAAGTAGATCATAAGCGAAAACTAGTCAACATTCGTCTGGAATTAAGCTCAATACACAACTCTTCTTGGTATTATGATATACTTCTTACGTAAGAGTTGTTAAGACAACTTAAAATCACAAAGAGAATCATTTTATTTAACATGAACTGGACCAACACTGAGGATCTTTAAATAACCGAGGAGAGTGTGCAGCCTTTGCCATGAAAACTGCAAATGCTCAAACATTCTAGAGGGTCCTGATGGGGTGATGACTTTTACTCGGGTTATGGTTAAAAATTTCGGCTATTTTACGGCTTAAGGTTAACTTCATTCCTTTCGGAATAGAAGGAAAATTTTTACGGTTAAATTTTTTACGACTGACGGCTAAAATTGCTTCAATCTTTACGCCTAACGGCTAAATCCTTTTGCCGTTACGGATAACGGCTAACCCTAGAGACCCTCATTCTAGTCTTCTCGCCAAGGACGATAAATTGTGGGCCCCATCTCCTGCATCTTTTGTTTTCTTGTTCGCAGGGGAAGTTAAAGAACCTTCTACTTCTCAAAAACAATAGGGACCGTAGTTCCCACTGTTGCGGTTTGGCTTTTTTTCCAAAATTGGGGGCGCTTGAAAAATTTTTTGCGTTAAAAGCGCATCACAGCACAGCAGTATGGAAAATACCAAATGATTATAATGGCTCACTTGAACAGGTACAGATAGGCAACACTAACAGCAAGTCATTTCATTCAGTTTCAGAGAGCCACTGCACCTGTCCGATCAATGAAGGCCTCAACAGAAAAAACAAAGCGTTGACGCAACTGAGACATAATTTTGCTGGCTTTAGTTGCGGGGATAGAAAATAGCAGGGAGGGGTAAGGGGGGAGGGTTAGAGATGATGCTATCGTTGAGTTTCTGCGCACAGAGCGAATATTACTCTTTTATGCTGAGTGATTCTTTAGCAATATTGACCGTGGAAAGCAAATAAATCAATTTAAACGCTATTGTGACTTTTCTCTTCTTTTCAACCTAGTAACGAAGTTTTCGACATACAGTTCTAAATGGACTGGCGTTAATGGCGTTAAGGGACTGATCAGTCTTTATTTCCTGAGGGCAGCAATCACTTTCAGTGAAATTAAACATTTAGTGAACGTATGTTCAAAAGAGATAATAAAATTATAATATCTCAAAGTACATTTTCAGTATGTCCCCTTCTCTTTTTGTAATATCAGGCACTGGATGAAGCTATGTTCAAATTTTTGTCCTGCTTTGATGCCCGCATGTGCTATTGCACCCAGATATCGGATAATCTCGAAACTCTAGATCAGTTAGTTGAGCAACGACAAATTATGCACAAGTGCACTGAGCTATACATGATACTATTATGCTATGCCAGCTATGTTGATGCTTCTAGGAAGTTAGTCTGTGTTTTCTTAGCAAAACTCGTTACTATAGGTCCGAATGTTAAGACCTCGAGCTGAGCTCTGGTGTGTTTCGGCGAAAACTGTATGATTAAACAAATCATGCATATCATATCATTATGTAACTCCATAACATGCTTAAAAACAAACTCTAACTGCGAACCCATCGGAGTGTGACAGCAACTAAATATTAGAATTTTACCAGACATTTTTAATGCTCTATTGGTGCCAATTCAAAACATTTCTTAATCAAAAAGTCGAAGATAACTCTTCGTGCATGCTTTCACTTAAGAAACAATTTCTTTTGCCGATAACATCGATGAAAACCAACCTTTCAGATTCAACTGATCAAACTTGCGACTTACAATACGTTATTTGTTCTGTCAAGTGTGCGAACAAAGCGAAAACACGAATGGTTGAAGCCTCGAAAAATCTTTCATCTCGCAATCATTTTAACCAATCCTGAAGTCTCGCCAGACTTTGCAATAAGTCATTATCTTTTGGTCTAAGGCTAGAATCCTCTTGGAGCATTTTTTGTTCGTCCTAAGGTCGTGGCTTAACGAATAGGAACTTAAAAAATGAGCATTCTGAAGTTTCGGCCTCAAAAATACTTGAGCCTGTTTACTTTACTGCTGAGCACGGTGTTAACAGAACCAAGAGTAAATCGCGATCTTTACGTTATAAAGGCCTACAGAAGATGCAGATGCTGGGGTCCTTGGCATGTAGATGGCTTTCTCACTTTGTTACAACGGTAACTTCCTGTTCTCCTTTTTATCAACAGACTTCAAAAACGCCTTCCCAGTTTACTGTGACATGGCTGCTGGAGGTAAGTACTAAAAACGAACTTTACAAAACAATGCTTGGCGAAACTTGCGCAAACCATATTTTGTATTGAAAGGATCTGTAAAAGATTAACCACGGTTGGAAAATTGGATTAATGGCATATTACAAGAGGTGATCAATCTTTTCTTGCGTGGCAGATCCATGACGAGTGAGGGAGGTATTAAGGATGGAGGAACTGTGAAGAGGAAGAAAATTTTATAAAAAGTTTTGGCGAATTCTTGCACCGAAAATGAAACGTTGAAAGCTTACGGATCTCGCCAACTTGAAGTGCTACTTAGAGCTTCTGCTGCGGTTACCTATCATTACAAAGCAATTTTTTCTTTAAAATCATTAAAAAAATCCTTTTTTTGTTTTAAGGCTTTAAGGCTTTAAGGTTTTCAAAGCTGTGAGTGGAGTCGATAAGACAGTGTATCCGTCTCGCCTCAAACATCTTCTGAGAAAAACATGGCTGCACTTGACGTCACGAATAAGCACAAGGATCACTACAAGAACAGAATAGTTTTGAAATGGAGTGACTTTGGGGCGTCAGAGGTAATTCGAATATGAAAAGGAAAAGTTAATATGAATTCATTACTGTCAAAGAAAGGGTAATTCGAGAAAGATGCTGTCGTCGTGTCACAAGCGTGGGATAAAGAAAAAAAATCCCGAGTCCCTATCAAGAATCGCACTTTAAATCTTTCGATTCCGCGCTCCAATACTCCGCCTCTAAGCAATAGAGACTCTACGGAGAATATGGCCATTTTTTTGTCTCACATTCGAGACAAGACGAAAAAGTCACCTTTCTCTATTTCTTTGTCAAGCTCCTAATTGACCATCTTTCTTATTCTGTTTACTCAAACGGTTGATTATTCAAAATTGGGAATTACATTATTTATTTGAATTTGCCCTCGGGCAAAAACAATTTTAATCATCAGTCTGGGCGGGAAGTGTCTCGGGCAAAAACAATTTTAATCATCAATCTGGGCGGGAAGTGTCAAGTCAACCAAGAATGGTCACCATAGAAACGCTCGCCAATTACGTGGAAGAAAATTGTCGCATATCTGAAGCAAATGAAGGTTCCTTGTTGTCATTTTTATGAACCCGTCCATTCCTTTGCTTTTGCCTAACTGGTAAAAATAATTACTTTTCTTTTTTCTTTTCTCTTTTTTCCTATTAGGCGAGAGTTGCTCTTTATACCAGGGGGCGGTTAGTCAAGGAAGTGAACCTCAATGCACAGAGAACAAACAACTTGAACTGGTTCTCGGCCAGTAAACTGATTGACAGCTCCTGGAAAGACATGAAATCCGAGCCAAAGAACATCTTTTCTATTCCCGGGCAGCACAATCGCAACTTCTTCATCAACAGTCGATATGGTGGATGTCCTAACGATGTCGGATGGATGGTGATCACTTCCAACTACTGTAAATGGGAGACACGTTTCCTTCCTCGCAAAAACGTCATTCTGTACAGCAAATTGTCAGGACACACTAACTGGAACCAATACAGTAAGTCTACCATCTACAATGGGGGAGTGGGGGGAGGGGGTTAGGGGGTGGATTCCAATCAGTAGAAATGTGCCAAGTGGGATTAAAAGAAATCTCTCCCCCGAGTCTCCCCTCCCTTAAAGTTATCTCTTTTACGCCAGCAACCCACTAAATGAAAGAAATTTCTGGTTGTCGAAAAGAGAATAATTAGTATTGGCACGCGGAGATATGGAATTTCCCTTGGAGCGTTCACTTTCACCCGTTCGCCGCACTCACTCTTGCGATATCGAGTTGAACACGGCCATATATACAAGCACTACGACTGTGTATTACTTTTTTTCGTATGAACACTATAGGCCTTATATCCGAAAAATTTCGAAAAAACGACTTTGGATTGAGAATGGTGAACGCTTTGACGTTCATTGATCGACCTGACGGACTGGCGCAAAAGGCGAGTGACGCGTCGGCACCAGCTGATTAGCGATATCAAACGCACGTAAAAAATTATTGCAATTTTACAACTGTGCAGTTGCAGTATTTCTCAGGGCTGGAAATCCTTGTAAAACACTGCAGTTTATATAATAAGTCTTTGTATCTTTTAACATGTCTTGCCTTTATCGAGATGAAGTGTAAAATATTCATAGAATCTACCGCCTTCAACACTTAAGTTTAATGGATTTTTATAACCAGGTTGATCAAATAACCTTTTGTTTTTATTGCTACAGACAGCGTTGGAGTTGCTGACGTTTTAGTGGTTTACCTGCGTTAAGGTATTCAGTTTGATTTTACGTGACTGTGCATTTCAGACAAAAAATGCATTGCGGGAGTGATGTGCCACGCAGTTCGTGGCTTTATAAAATGTCGCCTTGAAGGAAAAAAGGCGTTTTACTTTCATTCTGCTCTGTCATTATAAATTTGATGGTTTTGACTTGATGAGTGAAGTTTATATCAGCTGAACGATACAAATACAGATACGATACGATACACTTGTCTTTCGTCGCATTAGACAGTTTTGAGTGGAAAGAAATGAAATGACGAGGAACACTGGACACGATAATAAGTTACATCCTGGTCCTGTTCACCCAAGGCCCTCTCTTTCTAAATTTTCTGGATCTCCGTCTAGGAACAAAAAAAAACTACGTCTGCTCTACTTGGTGAAAAACAGCAGTTTCGATGATTAAGAAGGTTCGAAACAAACTAAAACTACATCCATGCAAATTTTCATGGAGATTTGGAAGCACAATTCGAGGGTATAATTAACCCTTTACACCCTAACATCAGTTCTCCACACTGTTTTCTAGACATTTCCTATGGTACTGACAAAGAGAATTTGTTTAAAAAACAAGAGCTTCCTTACTTCGTAGTCATCATGGTCTTTATTCTCATGAACTCAATGTTTGTTTTGGGGGTGTACTGATAGGAGAATATAGTTGCTAATCACTCTTAGGGTTAATAAAGGTTAACACAATCGTCTGTTTTGTTCAGTCGCACAGCGTTAGAATTCTTTCTTATTCAATTTCAGGAATACGCTAGGCCAGTTCAGACTCAGGAAGGACTGATCAGAAGCTTTAATGTAGTTCAGTGCTGAGCTGCTTTCGTGGGGGATTTTCTTTCTTTTGTGGATTTGTTCTCGGGACCTGTTGCTGAAATGAAATTTAAAAAAAGCATTAAAACAACATGTTTCGATTCTTTTATTCTTTTACGGTATTAAAATTTAATTAACTTTTCCATGACGAGTGGGAAGGAACGACGAAACCCTAGATATACTTTATTGTAAATACATGAACGCAAAATCGGTTAGTGAATGCAACCGCTGATCTCCATTTTGTGTCAGTGATTACTTTGTGTATGCCATACTGTAAAAAGTGTCACGTCGATAACAACGACCAAAGTCCTACGGCCTTCAGTTACCTGTGAAGAAAAGTTTTCAGAGTGTCAGCTCTACCAAGTTTTGTCATGCTTTCAGCAAGTGCACTTGTCGCGAGAGGATTTAACCGTACCCTTGCTACAGTTTCTCTTCGAAGAGCTCTCTGTGTGCAGAGCATTCGGTCGAGTAGTGAGGCTCAAAACAAACAGTCTCAATATCGTCCCAACTTTCACAATACTCGTAGCTTTTCGCTATCTGCAGCCTCAGCACAGCTGGATTCTCCGAAACTACAAGATGAGTTGGAGCTAGATCCATATAAACTGAGAGATGAATGGGGAAAAGCATCGTTTGATGTGTCGCAAATGACATTCCTTCTGGATCACGACAACCAAGAGAAAAGAGCGAAGTTTCGTAAAATTCTCTCAGAAGATCCGCTGATGACCCCAAAATACAACATTTCTATCGACGAAGAAAGGGAATTGGCCCTGAAAAGACTGAAGAAACTCTGCGATCAAGGATTTATATCTGTGCTTGACTTCAGGAACAACCCTCTGTGGATCTTCGCAGCCCACGAGCTGGCCGCCGTGGTGGATGCTGCAATGACTACCAAAATGACGGTCCAGTTTAACTTGTTTGGTGGTACTGTGTTGAAGTTGGGGACAGAGAGACACCATGACAAGCTGTTAAAGGTAATGGGAAGATTTCCGTATAACCCCAATACAATTGGCCGTAATCCCAAAGGCAATCTATTGTTTTCACTGTTGTTTACTTTAATTATCGAAGAACTGTATACATAATTGATATTGGGTTGTGAAGAAATCTTGCTAAGCTTAAGGTAATTGCTGCATGCAGTTTCTTGTTTTTGATAAATCATTTTACATACAAAGCTTCACGGGTACTTCTTGTAAGTAAACAAGAAGGTTGTTTTCCACAATCAAACAAGGGGACCAGACTTGTCTATTTGTGAGGAGAACTTCGCCACTAATCAGCTGCCCACTTCAGTCAAATCCAAAATTATAAGACTGTTTCAGAGTTTTTCTTAACTCTTGAACCCCTCAGAGAGACCAGCCTCTCATTTCTCCTCACAATATCATCCCTGAATTACACATAAAGGTCATGAGAATAAAGGAAATGGTCTCCACCCAATGAGTTCTTGATTTCTAAACAAGTTCTTTATGTCAGTAGCTAAGGAGATGTATGGAGAGCAGAATGGAGAATATGCATTTTGATGTCAGGGTGTGAAGGGTTACAGTTTGTCTAATCACTTGGGTTCCCAAAATCAAGCCTGGTCTCCTCTTTACGCCTTCATTGGCATCCTATCTTACATAGTAAGCACATAAAGGGAAATAAACAAAAAAAACACTAAAGAATCAGGAAAGGGAAATTAACTTGGATAATGGCTTCACCTGTTCCTCCTATGTAAAGTATGCTTAGAAATGTTCTTGTATATCAAATTTAGGGTATTGACACACTAGAGGATGTGGGCTGCTTTGGTCTGACAGAACTTGGCTATGGAAACAATGCAGTACAGATGGAAACAACAGCCACCTATGACAAGGAGACAGAGGAGTTCATTGTCAACACACCAACTCCTTTGGCACAGAAATATTGGATCACCAATGGTGCTTGTCATGCCCATCATGTTGTTGTCTTCTCACAACTGTACATTGATGGCGTTAATCAAGGTGGCTATTTTACTCCAGGGTTAACAAGTTATGTGATACACCTGTCAGTTGGTTCCTCTGTCTGTTTCTTCCTCTCTTTTCTTCAATTTTTTTATGTCTCTTTTTACCTCCTTCTTCCCTCAACCCTCACTCTTGTCCTTCCTCCTTACCTCCCTTCCTCCCTCCTTCCTTCCACCCTTGCCTTCCTTTCCAAACTCCTTACTTCCCTTTCACCCTCCTCCCTTCTTTCCTTCCTTCCTTCCTTCTTCATCTTCCATTTCCACCCTCCTTCCTTCCTCCTTACCTTCCTCCTTACCTTCCTCTTTACCTTCCTCCTTTCTTCCTCTTACTTTTCTTCCACCCTTCTTCCTCCCTCCTCACCTCCCTTTCACCCTCCTTCCCTCCTCCTCATCTCCTTTCCACCTTCCTTCCTTCCTCCTTGCCTCCTCTCCACCCTCCTTCCCTCCTCCTTGCCTCCTTTTCACCCCCCTTCCCCCCTCCTTACCTCCTTTCCACCCTCCTTCCCTCCTCCTTGCCTCCCTTTCACCCTCCTTCCCCCCTCCTTACTTCCTTTCCACTTCCTTTCCCTCCTTACTTCCTTCCCTTCTCCTTGCCTCCCTTTCACCCTCCTTCCCCCCTCCTTACCTCCCTTCCACCCTCTTTCCCTCCTCCTTACCTCCGTTCCACCCTCTTTCCCCCCTCCTCACCTCCTTTCCAGCCTCCTTCCCTCTTCCTTGCCTCCCTTTCACCCTCCTTCCTTCCTCCTTACCTCCCCGTCACCCTTGCCTCCTTTCCTCCCTCCTTCCCCCCCTCCCTTATCTCCTATCTTCTCTCCTTCCTTCTTTAGAATTTGTTGAATAGAACAACCTCTGGATAACTGAACATTTTTCCATACTCTATTTTATATCTATCACACTCAAACAGCTTTGAGAAAGGCCAGTCAGAAGGTCTTTTCTCACATTGATACATTTGTACATGCACCATATTTAATTTCTGGGGACATGACCATCATCAAATATTTTCCAATGCAAAAAAAAAAATAAGAGTATAATATAGCGTCCCTGTTACATGAGGGTCATCATAGCACATTTACCTGAGGGTGTCATGGAAAGATTTTGCAGATATCTATTGGATGCCATGGTAGCTATGAAATTAAAGATGGTTACCTCTCTTATTTCAGGTATCCATGGTGTACTGGTTCCCATTCGGGATAAGGACCTGAATGTGATGCCTGGAGTTCAGATTCATGACATGGGACATAAAATGGGTCTGAATGGAGTGGACAATGCTAAGTTCTACTTTGACAATGTCCGTGTACCCAGAGAAAACCTGCTCAACTTGTCCTCTGATGTTGCAGAGGATGGAATGTACACAACAAAAATAAAAGGCAGCATCCGAAATCGTTTTCTGGCAGTGGCAGACCAACTTCTCTCTGGGCGTTTATGTATAGCAAGCATGGCCCAAGGTACAAGTTGTGTACACTTCATATAATGGATACCTGTGTGCTTGTCATCCGGGAGAATGAATTACCTTACTTCAGGGTCCAGTTGTAGAAATGGTGGATAATGCTATCTAACAGATAAATAGCAATCTGGCAGATAAGTGACAACAAAATGTATGGTGTTATCCATTGGTTTGAGTTTATCCAGTGGATTACATTATCCAACCTTCATACCACTGGGGCCAGATCTGTAAATGTTGGGGGTGGGAAGGGGGTTATAAAGGCTAATTGGAGATGGGAGGCTTGCGAAAGTTGTACTGGGAGCTAAATTTGGGTCATTGTTAAATTCTCCTGAACTCTTGCTCAACTTGTCCTTTTAACTCCCTCGAGTGACCAAGACAGAATATCTCCTTACAATATCAATACAATATCAAGCAGACAAGTGGTTAGAATAAAAAAAAATACCAATTAGGATTTTTTCAGGTGATCAGAAACCAAATTCCCAGAATTAACATCTTAAGAATTGTATTGTAGATAGTAAGGAGAATTACTGATAAGATGTTGCAAAAGGGTTAACGAGTTGGAGTCCTTGAGAAATAATTACATAAATTTTTGTGCTTGACAAACCTACTGTGTGCAATATTCAAAATGTATACCAAAACAGGCTCCAAAAAAAAATTATATTTTGAATTGACTCGTTAATTAGCCCAATAGTTAAATACTACTTTAAAACCATTTGCATGTCTCATTGTGGTTTGATTTTGGGGCAGAGATATCTACATTACAGAAATGGTGAATAGTTTTTAGAGATTATGGGCTTTGCTATATATGCAGACTGACCCCTTGCTTCATGTTTATCCATTTTGATGTAACAGGTGCTTCAAAAGCTTGTCTTGCCATTGCTCTTCGCTACTCAGCAACTCGTCTGACAGTGGGTCCGGAAGGCAAATCTGACACACCTATTCTCAAGTATCAGCTCCAACAGAATGCTCTGATGCCTCTACTGGCTATCACTTATGCCATTGATTTTGCATTGCATTACATCAAGGATTGCTGGGCCTCCCAGGTAAAGTAGAAGGAGCATTTTTCTATTTCATTGAGGACAGGTGTTCTCGGAGAAATGAAATTTTATTTTGAGAGAAGTCTGGAAAATTTTATGAATGTTGTCTTGAAGGAAAGGGCTGTTTGCCAAGTAACGCTAAAAATGTCATGGAAATTTCCTTCATAGGCTACAGATGGATCTGACCATGCAGATGTAGTGACCATGTGCTGTGTTATCAAGGCCATTGCTGGTTGGCATGTATCTGAAACAGGTGGCACTTGCCGCGAGAGGTGTGGAGGACAAGGCTATCTGTCCTGCAATAAATTTGGCATTGATTTGGCCCTGTCACATGCTTGTATGACAGCTGAAGGTGACAACTCGGTCTTAATGCAGAAGGTTGCCACTGAAAGGTTGATGGTTTTTAAACCAGTGAAAGATCAAGGTACAGCAAGTGATGGCGCTGACCTGAGTGACCGCACTTACCTTCAGGCCCTGTTGAAGTCTCGTGAGAACAGACTGTTCACATCTCTGGGGAAGAAGATGATGAAGGCTGGGAAGGAAGGAAGGTTTGACACCTGGATGTTCCAGGAACAGGATCTTGTCCAAGCTGCTGCACGTTCGTATGGTGAACGGCTCATCAGTGAATGTTTTGGTGTAGCTCTTGATAAAGCTGACCCTGGTCTGCAGCCAGTTCTAAAGAAACTTCATCATCTCTACCAGATGACAGTCATTAAGAGAGATCTCGGCTATTTTGCCACGTCGGGGCTGATGTCTGCGGAAACTGGGGCAGAAGTGGGGAAGGTGACCGCTGACCTGTGTCGTGAAGTAGCACCACAGGCTCTTGCGTTGTGCGATGCTTTTGGATTCACTGATGAAATGCTCAATGCCCCGATTGCTAGGGATTGGGTCAGATACAACGCAATCGATAATGAAGGAGAAGTTGAAGGAGTAGAGTATTGATTTTGCTCTGCATAATTTTTTTGACAATCACGACTATTGTGAAACGACTGTATTAGTAATCGCCAAAAGGTCACACTTGGCCAATTAGTTCAACACTGATATTATGCGACACCGTCTAGCAATATTGGATGATGTAGGATCTTAAGATTGATAGCTTTCCTAGAGTGACGTATTTGAAATCCATTTTAACCCATTGGGATTTATATTACACAACCATCGAAATTGTATCTCAATTCAGAATACTAGCATGTTTGTCAGTTTTCTTAATTTTGGTGAATATTCAAGGTTCACGCCCATCTCTTATTTTAATGTCGTTAAGATTCTGTCTGGCTCTATTTCGTTGAACGTTTTTCGTGGTTGTAGTGGTGAAGAGCATACTTTAAGACATGTTTATTTTATCCGGACTTGATGAGGTCAAGGAAAAGAAGAAGAAAAAAGACAAACACACATACACCTACTTGCTAACCACATTTCATTTTTATGTGAGTCTTGGAGTTACAATTTTTCCTTGAGAAGTAAGAAGCCGAAAGAAGAAGAAAAAAAAGAATGGTAAAGATTAATAGCGTTAATTCATTGAAGTAATGAAATTTTGTTGTTTCTGGTCAACGACGCAAAAGTTTCATCCCCTAATGTGTATGCTTCGTTCGTAGACAGCAATAAAGATTGTGTAAAATATTCTGCACTTGTATTTTATGTCACTGCGTAAAAGAAATGAAAGCCATTTTCTACTAACTTGGCCAGTAAAATCCTTCCTCCGTCACTTCTTCTCACTTGTTTCCCGTCTCCCCTTCAGTTCACGCTCTCTGGACTTGGGCCACCAAGGATGAAATCCATCGACCAGTTATCCAAATCCGAGATCGACTTTGGTATGGAATTGAGAGGGGAGAGGGAGGGTTGGGTCTACTTGTATCAATGACGTACCGGGCTGCCTGTACTCATTCGAACGGGATAATTGCTTTGTTTTCAAAAATATAAAGCAGCGAAAACAAAGAAGTAAAACAAACAAGCAAAAGTAAGACTAAAACAACGAACAAAACAAAACAAACACGGCTGAAGATTGATCTTGCATTTGACAACTTTTAAAAAATAACTTTTTGTGAATAACTTTTACACTTTTAAAAGGAGAAAAAGTTAGTCAGAATAAATTACCTTTTCGCTCTAACCAAAGGCTGACGCGTGAAACGTCAGCTTTGAAACTCTTTACGTTGGCCAATTTTACGTTATCAGCTCAGTTGATATTTGAATTCTGAATGAAACGTTATACCAAGTATTTGAGAGATGTCTTCATTTGCATACTTATTAGACAAGTCGATATGGAAAGTACAAGTATTGCGTGACATTTTTATGTCACGTTATGAAATTCAGCGGACATTCCCTAAAAAAAACAAGATGGCGAAGAATGCTCGAGTGATATTTACGTTGCGCCTTTCTTTTTCTATAAAGAGCAGCCTTTTACTTCGTAGGTAGACGCCAATTCCTGTCATCGGTGAGTACAGTAATAAAATGTGCTCACTGAGATTTCTTTCATGTCAGGCGAAAACTTTTGTGGTTAGAAATACAATAACAATCAGACCAAGGAAAGAAATCGCAAATCCTTTAGATTTCATACTTGAAGCTGACATTCGCGTTTTGCTCTTATCTTGCAGTTGTTCACCATGTATTCTGAATGGGTTTCTCTTCGAAACACGCTACAGCGCGATCGTAACAACAGGAGTGTTCTGAAAAGTTTTCCTCCTAATGTTGGAAGCGAAGTTGTCCACACAGTAGTGAAAACTCTGACACAACCGGGGAATCAAGATTACACGACTCTGAATACTGAGAAACAGTTTGACTGGGTCATGGAAGTGTTTTGTTATGGACTCACGCTTCAAATGACGGAAAGCGATGGCGAAATTGTTAAGGGTTGTGTCAACATTTACTTAGACTGGTTGTCGATGCTTACAAATCCCAAGAAAGGCATTCCCGAACCGTTGCTGAAAGCGCCAGATAAGTACGCAAAAGAGATCTTTCAGCATTTTCGTAACCTTTTCGTCCTGCGAGAAGAGGGTAATCTGGCTTTACAAGTTTCGTTATGTATCAGAGTGCTGCAAGCAATTCAAGTCACGGCTTCAGAGGCAAGAATGTCGCCGCTAACATGGGAAACCTTGCTCAAGTCCTTGATGATAATTAATGACACGCTCTTGTCACCACCAAACAGAACAGGGGGTCTTGCAGAACTCTTGTGTGAGAAGCTGATCAGTGTTTTGCTGGAAGTGTGGTTGTATGCCAGCTGTCACCATTTCCCAACGCCATCAATGTGGAAAACTCTGCATGAGCTTTGCACGTCATGGCGTCATCATAGCGCGATGATCAACCACTGGAGTAGAACAGCACTTGCTCTCACCAGAAGAGTCATACAGTACATGTATGGTCCTAGCTTTCCCCTTCCTACTCTACCCCACAGGAAGAGTGATGTCCAACTGCCAGTCAACTTAGGCGATGAATGCCTCATTCAGTGCTGGTTCCGGATACTTCACATTATTGGTAACCCTGTGGATCTTTGCAAGAAAGAGATAATCAGTGATACTCCCAGATTTAAGGAGTTTGCTTTGTCAAGTGAGGAAGTGATTACACCTTCCTCTCATCCTTGTTTGAAGGCACTTCCACAGAACTTCTTACAAGCAATGAAAGGAGTAGCAGTCCTTGTAAATGCCTTTCTCACCATCACAACAACTCAGGATGAGCCAGTGAAACACATACCAATCCCAGCTCCAACAAAAACTGCAACTCCACCAACTACCAAGAAACGTGAACAGAAAGCCTTGAGTATTGGTGTGGCTTTAGGTTTGAGTGATGCCACTGGTTTGGCATCAAGATCTCAAACCCTGCCATCAAGACCAAGTAGTGGTGCATCATCCAGTAGTCTGCCACATTTTGAGACCTTCCACTCAGAGTTAGCGAGTGTTCCATCATCCTCCTCACTGTTATTCTCTACTTCATTCAAATCTGATGCTCACAAACCATCAGGAGATAGTGTGCTCCATTTGTTTGGAGCATGGCTCTTTGAGGCTGTTTTTGCAAAACTGGACATGGCAGCAAATTTCAAGGCTCTTGGAAAGATATATGATGGGTTTATAACAAATTCTGGTCAAGCTGACACAGCAGGAGGGATCAAAACAGGGTTCGTTAATTGTATCTGAAAATTTAGAAAAATTCAACATCTGCAGAAAATCACATTTCTAAATAAAATTTCTACAACTGATGTCGTGGGAATTACTTTTTTGTAAAATTACGCAGTCAGCCTATTTGAGTCAGTATGTTTGAGATTCACAAGCATTTTTAAATTTTTATTGTATATACAGTGATATAGAAGTCATGAAATTACACTTATTGTATCTTTATTCACTCTTAAACTCCCAAGATCTAATTATTAATTCTCCCCTCTAACTACAATAAATTTCCTTGTAAATTATTTACAAGAATTTGTAGTTACCTATAAATCAAGATAACAACTTCTACCTGATAAATTTGAGTATTCTCGTTACCAGTGTAATGGATAATCTTTGAATATTCTAGGGAGAACATATATGGTAATCACTTCTTGAGGTTGAAGGGTTAACTTTGAATTTATAGTGTCGAGAAGGGTGGCCAAGCCATGGACAGCAGATTTGAACCAGGCAGAGCTGAAGCATATGGTGCTCTATGTCGCATCTTTTGTAGCCATCGTTCTGGTCAAGAGGTTCGCCCTGTCTACCTTTCCCGGTTTTATTTAGCCTTGGCCATTGGATTGTTATATTCAGAGGTAAGAAGATTCCAGGGTCAACACAGGTGTTTCTGGTGAGAGATCAATTTTTTAATCTTCACCACCAGATATCTAATTACAAAAAATAGCAACTGCCTCAGGAAAATTAATTTTGACAACCTTTTTTGGTACTTATGAGTAGCACTTTATAATGATATATTGTTTTTCAATGATATCTTTCAGTCCTGCACTGGTCATGTGCTCTGTAGTATATTACTGAACTCAGCCAATCTGTTGAGAGTGGATCTGCAGGGAGTCCAGGTGTTGTTACCACACCTTATCATGGCACTTGAAACTGTGCTGCCAAGAAATGACATCCAAATCAGGTAGAACAATTAAGTTTAACACAGGTTCTTAGCAGTAGTGCAGAAAGCAGATTCACTGATAAACACAATTATAGCTGATTGAATTGAAAGATGAATGCTGATATCACTATGCCTTTATTGCCAACATGTATGATAAGCAAGCTAGAACTAAAATTTTGGAATCTTAAGCCCTTAGAGGGCTTTAAAACGGACATTGATTGATCTGGCATTGCAGGAGACAGTTATATTTCAGTCAATCAGTCAGGGAGTTGGTCAGTCAAGCAGTCAGTTGCAATGACATTTAGACAGTTAGAAAGACAGACAAACAGGCAGGCAAGCAGATATTAAAAATGAGGGATAATTGTTTTAATTTGATTAGCCAGTCAGTCAGTCATTCATCGAAACAACTTTTTCAACTAAGTTGAGGATGTGAATTGACCACCATAAAGAGTTTCTAAAGCTGATGTTTTGAGCAACAGGCCTTTGTTAGATCAAATCAATTTGATGTGGCCAGAGGGCTCAAAACTAGCAGCTTGGCTTGGCCAATCTACGACTCACTAGATCAAATTTTGTATTACCCCTCACAGACACAGCACCACAGTTTCTACAGAAACTTACTCTCTTCATTCCAAAAAGAAGCCTTGAATAGTTTATCAATTAGTCACTCAGTATGTCTCTGTCAGTCCATTGATAAGCTTGTTAGCCCGAATGTCCCACAATCTGGGTATATTCATTGAACTGAAATCTTGATCCTTCATCTAAACACTTCACCCTTTAACTCTCAAGGTTTCATCATTTGGTAATTCTCCTTATTTTCTGCCATACAGTTCTTGCGATGTTAGTTTGGAGAATTTGGTATTGGATCAACCAATAATCCCCTAATTTATATTTTTCTTTATTCTCATTACTTGTCTGCTTGATATTGTACTGATAGTGTAAGGAGAAATTCTGTCTTGGTCAATACTGGGACTCAAAGGGTTAATATTAGGGAGTTTAAGATGTCACTATGGCGACTTGTGATAAAATGCTGCTGAAAAAACAAAAATTGTTTTTCTCTAAGATTTTCACCAATAGTTCGATGTTTTAACTGGTTCTAAGTTTTAAAATGCATGTGTTTCGCTAATTGTTTTGCTCCTCAGATCTAACAGAAATATCAATTACAAAAAAACTTTTTTTTTGGACATTCAAATAATTAGTGAATTGATGACAGTGAAATCAGGTGATCAATCCTGGTTAGATGAACAGAAACTCAAAGGGTTGTATCCAAGCTTGGTCACCACACTTAATCTACCATTAACTTTGGAAGCAAGATGTGATTTCTTGTACAGGTATGCAGTTAGTTATTGAAACCCATCAGATAGACAGCAGTTAGTCAGTTTATGTGCACTAGTCCAGTATCTTTGTTGATCAGTAAGCCAGTTTGCAGCAAGTGGTTTCTGTAGCTTTTCTATATAAGGCTACTGATGGTGTAAAAGGCAGGTGTGCTCAGAAAGAGGACCAAAAGCTAAAACCAAACACAAGAGCTTGCTCACAGGATAAACAGACAGTGGTAAGGGGGGTCACAGGTAGCATTAGACATCTATTGAAACCCCTGAGTCAGTTACAATTTTTGTGAGCCAGTTAGTATCATGATTTATAGCCCATGCTTCCTCCAGTTAACCTGTCAGTCATTACTTAGAGAGAGAGTTTGCCCCATCTTTAGTTTCAGTCAGTGAGCCAGTCATTTACATGTAGCCTTTGTGTCGGTACATCTGTCCTTCAGACAGTCAAGTAATCTGTCAGTCTTTCAGACCATTAGTTATTCTGTCCTTCAGTGACTTGATCAGTCAGTTAGCTCTATAGTGAAGATAACTGTAATAAAAATTCATTAAGTGAACCTAAGTCTAAACATAAATATACTTACTGTCATATTGTTACTTAACTTCCTGACCTAGTTATATTCAGACGCAGAGAACTTTTAGTTACTTCATACTAATCCATTGCCACCATGTCTCTCTGTGAAAACCCTGAATACTGTGTCAAAAGATAAACACACTGTGTAAAAATCTTGGTATCAGATAATTTGATGTTATGAACTGAGATAAATGTAAATTGGCCACCGTCGAGAGTTTCTAAAGCTGATGTTCTGAGCATAAGCCCTCCATCAGAATGAAACTAGAAATTCTCATGTCTAATTTACATTATTAATGCAGCACATCAGTCTCTCTGGAAACTTATCCACTTTAATTGTCAATTGATCTCAGATATTCTCCTTTCCTGTCATTGATTCCCTCAGATGTAAAGTGTCCACTACTGAGCTTCGAAGAGCTGCCATCCATCTCCTGTTATCCATGCTATGCTTACCGCTGCATTTTCAGGATCTTGACATAAAAGGTTAGATGAGAAAGTATGATTCATGATTGATAGTCAGAGTGTTGTAAAATGAAACCACAGTAATCACATTAGCCAATCAGAGCAAAGGAAAATCTTGAAAGGAACCAATTAGAATCCCAAGTTAAAACATTTAAATCTCTCACTCCCAAGATCTTATTAGTAATTCTCCTTACTGTCTGCCACACAATTCCTATGATGTTAGTTTTGAAAAATTGGTATTGAATAAACTAATTATCTCCTAGCTGATATTTTTCTTTATTCTCATTCCTTTTCTGTTTGATATTGTTTTGATTTGGTAAGGAGAAATGATGTCTTGGTCACACATGAGAGTTAAATGATTAAATTGCCTAAAATGAAAATGCGAGTTACCAAGTCATGCTTGGTTTTAGTTTTGAATCTGACTAGTTGAGAAAGTTAGGGAATTTTCTCAGAAAGAGGGAGACATAATGGCTTAATGCAGTGGACCTGTGTTGAGAGGTCTGGTGTTGAGACCTGGAAAGGTCATTGTGTTTTGTTCTTGAAAAAATAACTCTTTTGTTACTTTCACAGTGCTTCTCTCCTCCCAGGAGGTTAAATTGGTACCTGCAAAGTTATCAGTTTTCTGGACCAATCATATGAATAGCAAAGTGATGCAAAACAAAATCAATCTTTAATTAGTTTGGACACTCAATTGAAATTGTTCCAATCCAATTGTTATCATGAGTTCTTACACAAAATTGGAAAAATCATACTTCACTTTGCATTAAAAATGGCCACGTATGACACAGTGTACGTCTTGAAATTAACTTGTTTTGTTATAAGCTGTTTTGCAATGTGTTCTTGTGTTCTTATTGTAGACATGACAGCAGGATGGAGGAAGAAGCACACTGCTAGGCAGGAGGGGCACGATGAACACCAGTCCCTGACATTTATCTCCTTGAAGCCAAGGCTCATTCGACTGCTGCTAGAAGCTCTTCAGTGTGAATCGGACTCATTCAATGTTCAGATTCTTTTGGGAGGTTTGTAATACAGTGAAAAGTTTAAATTCTGGAGGATACTATTTTCTTTAAATTTCTAGCAGGGAGCTGGAGGAAAACTTGAATTTAAACTCACCTCTTTGACAAGCAATTAAAAAATTCTACTTCTGAAATTGCGAACATTCTTCTTCATGGTAGCAGCAATGATTGGTTTCCCAACACTGTATTATCTTTGAGAGTTGCGTTAGCTAAACGGTAAGCGCTGTGGACTCAAGGACGAGAGGCGCTCCAATAATGATAACAATAATGATGATATTGATAACAAATATCATAGTTCATAGAAAGACTTTATCTACGAAGGGTAACACTAAACAGTTAAAAACTGATAAACATGTGGCTCTCTTTCTTAAATTCTCTCTCTAATTAATTCATCTATATATTTACTAATCTATGTATTTATCTATTCACAGGAATGTCTCTGCTAATTCAAGACAGTGAGACGGCTGAATCCCTTGGGATCTCCTCCCCCAAGATGGACTCGGTAAGTCATGGAGTGGAAAGGCCACAGGCCTCCCAGGAAAACAGGCGCCGAGCAAGCACTGGAAGCAGCTCAGTGTCTGAGACAGGAAGTACAAGTGAAGTGGACAGTGGCAGCAGGATTCAGTACAGTCAGCCTTTCAACAAATCTTATGGTGCGTGTAGGAATAGTAACGCGTTTGCTGAAATGTCAATTCGTCTTGAAGTATCAATCCGTCCGTTAAAAAGAAGTGATGACCTGCTGAAAACAGCCCCCACCCCCCCCCCTCTCCTTTATCCCCTCAGCAAAAAGTAGCTACCCCCATAAGAATTGCGTATAATATTTTCTTTGAAGCTCAAAACAAGATGGCAATTCAACGGAATACCCGTAGTTCAAGAAACTTTGTGTTCTGGAAGTCTCAAGTTTTCCGCTTATCTTTGCTTCCAGTGGGAGTGTCAATTTCCTATCATAAATTTGCGTGACAGCATTTGTTTGTTAGGAATTTGCTCCCGATTGGCCAAAATAAATCCATCTGCGCATGCTCGACGTTGAACCGTTTTGTTAAGCTGGCAGAGGTGCGAGTCTTCATTGAGGACTCCATTTTTGGTCCCGCGAGGCTTGTGTCAGAAGTTTAATTTTAATTTTAATGAATAAATTTTTTTCAGACCTCTCAACTGTTCAAGGTCTGTTTGTACAGTTGACGCACCTTCTGTGTAACAAGTTGGTTGTGATCAGAAGCAGTCGTTGGAAAACTGACGTTCACATCACTTTGGCTGCCTTTGAGCTTCTGTCAGGCTTAGCAAAGCTCAGTATGGGTCATCTGGGTAAGTAATTTGTTGTGTTGCTGGCTGTTTGAAGTATTCGCGTTATTTTCAAAGGTTAAGGTCTTTGATACTGCTCTATATTAGTTAAGGTGTTTTTCTGAGTTTTACTGAAACTTCGTTATGAAAAAGAGAAGAGCTTTAGCAATATTTACCAATCTTGATTGAACAAGTATGACCGAACAAAATGTTTTCGTTGTATTGCAAAGTCAATTAATCAAACTCGTCCTAATTTCCTCAGTGGTCACTGTCTCCAGACTAACCGTTTTTATTTGTTTGTTTGTTTGTTTTTGTCCTATTTTGCCGTCAAAAGATCTTATGAGCAGGCTTTTATTATAAGCGTGAGCGTATGAGGCCTGTAGCGACGCAAGCCGGGAGGTGTGCGAGCGGTCTGGTACTAGACCCCCGGCAAAACTATCTCCGACTCGTCTCCAATCCCACGGCGTTAGTGATAAGGGCCTGGCGGCGCAAGCTATAGATCTTTTAAATTGTTTGGTCCTGTCTCCTGTTTCCTACGCTCTCTTGTTTCCTCAGAGATGACTTTATTTATTTATTCATTTGTTTATCTAGGGTGCAGTATCGCTCAGGTTGATATGTGTAGCATGACATCTGCTTGTACTAGATGACTTTTGATCATCGCTTAAGCCTGACTGGTGTCTTTTGTCAATTTTTTTTTTACCGTGAGTCCAGTTCCTAGTTGTAGCTTGGTCTTGATTTGCTTGCTCCATTTTTAGATCAAGGTGAGTGCAAGAGTACAATCCACTGGCTGTGTGATTACATCACTTACCAAGCCAATAAGAAGGCCATACACCACTCACGTGATCTTCACTCCATGATCGTAGCCGCTTTCAGCTGCCTTCAGTCTTGGATTATGTCGCATCCATGGCTCTTAGACAGCCAGGTAATAAGACTGACAGACGTAATGACTGACTAATACGTCTGTCCGTCATTGCGTGGATCAGTTTGTCGGTATGTCTGTTTGCGGTCAGTGTTGAACAGGCAGTCAGTAAGTTAGTCAGTCTGTTAATTAGTCAGTCAGTTATTTTTTCAGTCAATCTTTCACTCCATCAGTGTGTCAGTCTGTCTGTCGGTCAGTCAATCTTTCAGTCAATCAGTGTGTCAGTCTGTCTGTCAGTCAGTCAATCTTTCAGTCAATCATTGTGTTAGTCTGTCAGTCATTCTTTCAGTCAATCAGGGTGTCAGTCTGTCCGTCAGTCAGTCAATCTTTTAGTCAATCGGTGTGTCAGTCTTTCAGTCAGCCAGTCAATCTTGCAGACGGTCAATGTCTCAGTCAGTCTGTCAGTCTGTCAGTTCGCCAGTCAGTGTGTCACTTTGTCAGTCGTTTGGTCAGTCAGTCATTGCGGTAGTCATCATTTTGCTAGTCTGTTACTCGGTTGATCGATGTGGTGTTTAGAGCCCTTTAACAAACTGATATCCTATGGAACCACTGATTTAAAATTAGTCAGAGTTCTAAAAGTATTTTGTTGGGTTGACGAGACAGTATCACTATAAATCAAATAAAAAGTCAGCAAATATTGTTTTAGTGCAGGTTAATAACAAAGGAGTACTTTGAAGTAAGGAACTTCCGTATTCCAGTAAAATGTTTCTTGGTGTATACGTGTGTAAATAATACCTTCCCATTAATTTTTTATCTCATTCTAGGGCTGTTTACATGTCGTCATGGAAGTGGTAGAGCTTGGAATTTCCGGAAGCAAGTCGAACGAAATTTCAAGAGTGAGTAAAATGTTACAAATATTTGTTTCAAGCTTATTAAAGATACAACCGAACCAAACCCGTTTGCGGGAAATTTTGAGGCTGGTTCTAAGAACGGAAAGACAAATGATGTAAAGAGCGAGAAAAGTCGCAAATTCAGATTTTTCTTTGTCTTTCTCTTGTGTGAAATGTTCAACCTCTGTCTTGACAAATTGTCTTAATTTTCCTCCTCTTAGGACCCTCAGCTTGGAACGGACGCGGCTCCCCGTCTGAAAGGTATGATAGTGGACATCTCTACCGTAGTACCTCGAGAAAAATAAACGATTGGATGATTTTGCCAACTTTACAGTCTTACTTTGTTGATTATAAAAAGGCTATTGATTAAACCAATTGAGAGACAGTTGTTCGCTGCCACGAATATCATGCGAGAGATTATCTTCAGTGACGAGAAATGCGTTTAGGTAGTCTCCCTGAAGAAGAAATAGCTGAAGGAAAAAATCGTCCTCATCAGCCTTGAAGCACGCTTCTTCAATTCACTAGCTTTCCGAATGCTCTCCAGTTATTTTGCTCACAAGGTAACGTTCGTGCGTCTTTCAGGTGACAAAGAATTAAAACCAGTTTCATTCCGTGTAAGAGAAGCTGCTGAAGGAATGCTTACAGTCATTATGGAACACTTGGTATGTTATCACTGTCCGGTCATGGCTTCCTGTATGACCAGCTTGTAAGGATGAAGTTCCCTGTGTATTTTGTATGTGCCCTTGTTCAAAGTCGTTATGGATGTCTTCCTAGAATACGCGCGTTTTTTGTTCAGACATCAAGAATCGCGAACCCAATTTTTTGATCCGACTTTTCCTGCCCTCTTTCCCTCTTACCTTGTGGTTTAATGTGTTATATTTCCTCGAAAAACAAATGTAGGTTTATTAGTTTAAAAAACATCGAGAAAGGAAAGGCGAAATCGGTATCTTTATCGTGTTAAGGAGTAATATTTTTTCCGATGAAGCTATCACATGTCTGACGAAATGGTCTGAGCAGGTTTAGTCCGCGATTGTGGCCAAATTGATCGCATCTTACCATCACGCTGATGATTCACCTCCGACCTCTTGATAAATCTGTCTTTAATAGGGAGCTTTTCCATCCCCGTGCGGTCCGGCAGCGTTATCGTCTCTGCTAGATGAGGAATGGGTTTTGAAGCACGTTCAGTCGAATGATTCATCAAAAGAGGTAAATTCAGAAATACCGCGGTCTTTTATGAAAATATTTTGAGTAGACTTTTAAGTAATGCTTGCAAAGTGTCACGCTTCCTGCAGTATATTTCATGACAGCTCAGGCTCACGCAACGTTTCATGATTTCGTTTGACTTCCTTCACCGATTTCTACTGAACGTCCTCTTTATTAGAAAAATTTATGAACATGTAAATTATTAATGATAATAATTTACATGCAATATTATTAATAAAAAAGTGGGATTCTAAAAAAATGAAATTAGAAGGTCAAAATCTAAGATTCTTGTTAGATGTTAACCAACAGAGCTACGAAGCCTCATTTTGGGAACGAGGCATATTTGAGAGGGTCCTTGGCTCCCTAAGAGATATGCGCCTACGATAAAGCCTTAAAATTTTCAGGCGTCTTCTTTGCAATATTTTCAATTTAGACCCGTCGCAAATTCCAGTACTATGTGATACAGGACAGTTGCATTATCATGGGATTACTGGAAGAATCTTTAAGAGATAAAGGTATTTAACCGCTCTCCTTCTCTGTAATGTTACTCAAGATCGTAGTGGAGGTTGGAGTTTCAACAGGAGAGTGCTGCAGCTTGGGACCTTAGTAGCCACGCCCTTAATGCTCTCTGAATTAAAGGGTGTAAGAATAGCACAACTCAATATGGATTCCTTGAAATACTCTGAAAACATAGGATCATTTGCACATCGACTGTTATTTTAAGTAATTGCGCCGTTTCCTGATTGAAAGACTATAAAATTGCTGCCGTTGTTCCTGCCACTACGTCATTATCGCCGCGGCAAAAACTCGTCCTGCATTGTTAATGGCTATCGCGTTTTTTCGCCAAAATAAGGTGACTTCCGTATCTAATGTACTGCACTGCATGTTATCCCCTCTGTACGTCGTTTTTTTTAATCGTTTTCTTATGTATTTATTTTCCAGACCCGTTACCGGCTTTGTCATCAGTTATACGTGGCCCTGCTGGTCGATATGTCTGGACCATGCAGTTACGACAGTTCTCTAGGGAGAAAAATGTACGGTTATTTGATTAAAAGTTTGCATATTTACCTCTAATCAGTTATTGTATAAAGGTGAGATGCCCCTCCAGGTCATAGCCACATAGTTAGATTGCCTTCTGGTTGTCCACCTCCTTCATTTCGCTGTGAGTACGTCCAACTTCTTGAGAAAAGCCCGTATGTGACTTTGTTGAATTCACTTGGTTACGTTTACTTAACGATGGCGGATGGATAAGTCCTTTTAAGTTAAGCCACATCTGTGCAGTGCAAGGACGTTAAGGACGTAATGTAAAACGATTTTAGGAATTTGATTCGCGTTATTCGTCGCCATGAATGCGTTTGTGTCTGTTGGTTGTTGAAACTAAGAATTCCTTTGTTGAAATACGGGTTAAAATTGAATAAATCTGAGATCTGATGTTGATTTTTTCTGCAATTTTTTAAATTGCAGCTCACCAACTAGAATCTCTTATTTACTTTTTTTTTAATTTCGTTGTCATTTTATTTTGTGCTAGGACCTCATAGAGGCCCACTTGAAGGACCCAGGCCGTCCGTCGCCAGACAAAACTCAGCCTCGCTCGCCACTGAACCTTAAACACAGGGCCTTTCCTGAGGCTGTGGATTCAGTGCCTCTTACTAAAGCGTAAGCAAACAAGCTAATTGGTTAAAGGAGAGGACGTAGCGTGAAGGAATACTATGCATTGATTGTATCAAATGAGCTGCATCATTTAGTCCATTTTCCTTTTTTCTCTTTGGTTGATTTAGGGACCGCAGTATACCAGAACTCGACCAAATTCTGGATGCGAAGTTAAGTGAAGTACAGGATCATATGCGGACACTGATGCAGAAACAGGTTAGATTAGAAAGGCCTAGTGTTTCGTTTTATAATTCTGTTAGTGTATGACTTTCATTTTGCCAGTATTTGCCTCTAGGTTGGATCAATGTCATTATCTGAACAACTACGACCAGAAATTTTCGTCCAGAATTGGAGGCTTTCACTAAAATCTTTTAAAATAAATTTTTGAATTTTCTTTCATCAGCTGGAACATGAAACTGTTGCCCAGTCAAAACTAGACGAGGAAGAAGCCAGGGTGAAGTTTCCCGATGAAAAGACAGAAATCAAACCACCCCGGTAAACATGCACGATGGGAACGCGGGAAGGGGGCAAAGGAGGGGAAGCTTTTAAAAAAAAAATACTAAGGTTTTTCTTCTTCTTAGAATTTGATGATTGGATGCTCTACAAATAATTGATAAAACTATCCCAAAAAGGCTTTTGAACTAAGGAATCAATACACCCAGACTAAAATTCAAACTTTGGGTTAGTGGTAATCGGCCTCCGAGAAACGGGCCTTGGTAACTTCGTATTGTTTAAGGACTGATGTGTTCCATACCCTCTTTAAGCTCATTTAGCGCTTGCTGTGTACAGAGGCGATACGTAACAATTGCAAATAATTCTGTTATAGTGCATAGATAGCTTGTGTAACCGGCCTATTTTCAGAGAGTGATCACATGGTACTTTGTTCGCGGAAAGAGTGACCACCATTTTGAATTCTTATATAGAAATTATGACCGCGGGTGAGTTAGGGTGAAGGAAGAGGGGGGAGGGGAGGCCTGGTATGCTATCGTTAGTGTATTGAACTAAGATGTGCTCCTATAATGACACTTGCAATGCACCTAAACGATAATCATGCCTCGAACACTTGTACCACTTTGCAGGCCGTGTCAGGATTTTAGTCCGTCTCGTTTGCTGTTATCCCACTTTGGACTGCTTACCATTGAAGGACTGAAGGTAAACAAAGCCAAGACTTTATGTATTGTTTGCTGTGAATACCCAACGTATGGTTAGAGATATCTTTGAGTTTTTAACAAGATGACAATTTATGGCTTCACTTTTCCCCAGTCCTTTATAACCTTTGATAAACACATTGATGAAGACGGCGAAGGTCTATGCATGTTACACAGATTTGCTTGCCCCCAGTTTAAACAAAAAATGTTTTTTGCCATCGATCTGCGACAATTGTAAGGCTCTGACACTGAGTTGACCTGGTTATGTGACTTCAAGAAATTAGAGTTGCGAAATATTATTATTTTTTACCTTTGTATTGTAAAAGTATCTGTCTTCCTCAGGCGTTGCCATAAAAACAGAATTTCATTAGACTATCAGTAAACATGATATCAGAGTTGAGAATTACTGATACCAAAGGGAATGAAGTGTAACTATAAATTTGATAACACTAGTATCCTTTTTTGAACATAAACGAGGCTTAGAAAAAAATAGATTTCCTTTATAGCTCCCTTCAGACCGGAAAAGTGTGCTGCAATGGAAGCGCTCCCTGAATTCTTTTCGCGGGCTTGAAGTCTTATGAGAAGTGGCATTGATGCTGGCGCTCGTCCTTGCTCTGCAAGAATTTTATGATTCTTCCGTTTTCTTCATCCACGACAATTAATGTCACAAGCTGCAATTTGACCTGGAATCAGTGGAGTATAAACCGTTGCTAAATCAAATTTCTTCACTTTGTTTGTTTACCTTTCCAGGGAAATCCTATCCGACCATTTGAGGAGGCGAGCCTGTTAGCGCTAAACTCCACATCAGAGGGACTCTCTAAAGCTCTAGAGGAACTGGATCAGGTCTCCACCCGCACACAAGATACTGTACTGGTGTTCTACGTGAAAGCAGAGCAGGGAAACGCCCACGAAATAATAGAAAACCAGGTGAGACATCAATGAAGTGAAACAGAACTGCATGCTGCAATACTTTTGAAAGAAATGAAGTACTGATCTTTAGGTTACCTGATGTAGATCTTCGCCGTTGGTGATGTGCTTTCCCGCGCTTTGTTTCGCCTCAGGCTTCTTCCGCGTTGGCAATGGTCATGTGTTTTCCCGCGCTTTGCATCGCCTCATGTCTCGCACTCGCTGGTCGTCTGTATTGGTTTCCCATGCTTTGCGTAATCTCACGCGCTTCGCTTTTTATCGGCTCCGAGTTTCTTGCGCATATCAGCTTTCCATTTTATGAATATTTTTCCTTATTTTCCCTTTTTATTTCCTCGAGAGTGGTTCCAAAATTCTTCTTCTGAGTTGTGATTCGTCTGCAATGTCATTTCTGTTCATTTTATTATCACAGATTAACACCTGTAAGCACTCAAAAGCTTTCAGAGAGTTTTTGCTTTCCCTGGGATGGCCTGTTGATGTAGCCTCGCACCCAGGATGGTCGGGAAACATCCAAGAGGCTTGGAACCGAAACAGAAATGATGACGACACTGTCACGCTGCGCCAGCGTGACAGTCCTCTCCAGTCCTCTCAAAGCGTCTCGACTCTTACAAGCAGCGAAGAACGAGACATATCTGGCAACAGTAGCGATAGATACACATCCTGTCTCGACAGTTTTGATAGCAAAGCCTCCAGTAGCGGAAAAGATTCTCCAGCGATGAATTCTACTGCTACTCGTGTGCCTCTAGAAAAGATGGCCGACGAAATATTTTATTTTGCAGACGTGAGCTGCGAGGTTGCGTTCATTGTTCCTTCTTTGTTACCAAGTTATCAGCGTTTCCGCCATATGGCTTCACATGCTGAGAGTTGGGAAGATCTGGGGTATGCACCGAGAAAAAGGACTCGATCGGGCAGCACGGGAAGCCTGGAAACTATTAGCAGTGGTGGTGGCAGTCAATTCGATGTCAGAAGCAAATTTTCTCGGAAAGTGTCGGAAGGGCCTGGATACGAGGTAAATTGGCTGAAACAAATAATTTTCCTTGTTCTTTTCTCACAAACAGGTGAAGAAAGCCTCTTGATACAACCCTCGAACGTGTGATTTTGAAGGCAACATTTTTTATCTGTCAGTGCTAAGTAAGAATGAATAGCAACGTGGAGATTGAATCAGTTTAAAGAATTTGCCAAAGTGAAAAACGTGGGAGAATACGTTTAAGTTTGGCACAGATTTTGAAAAACGTTGAAAATACCTTATTAGTTTTTGCCTGGTGTAGTTAGCTTTTGGTTATACTTCTTTCTAGATCATTTCTAGGCTGTTTTGCAGACAAGACAATTTGGTATAGTAAGATCATTCCGCAAGGTTTTTTAGGCTAAAGCACTTTTCGATTGAGCAATCACGACAGCCAATCATAGGAAGGAAAACATTACCCGGGGGTCAATGAGAAATCGAAAAAAAAAAAAGGAAAAATGTCCGAAGCGCTCACAAGACGTGCTACGCTTACCACCGGATATGAGTTTAATTTTTTGTATAGCTTTATCCACCCCTCCAACGACCGGGACCAGATCTTGTGATGAAAAGTGGCTAAGACTTCTATTTGTGTACTGTCTCTGCTTTGCGTAGTGCCTCTGGTAACGAGTGGTTTAGGGTGCTTTTCCATGGGTGATCACCAAAGGCAAATCAAACGGTGACATGTTTGTTACTTTGTCATAATAGGTTTTGTTTTTTTTTTCGCTTTCAGTTCCAACATCGGACCATGTCAACTCTCGGGCATTCCTTGTCCTTAGACAGTCGACCGCTGTCCAGATTAAGCACCCACAATACCTCGTCGGAGACAAACGTAGTGGTGGCGTGGCTGGAGCGATTTGAGGATCATGCGCAGTTCCCCGTGGATGATCTGTTAATGGAGTTTGACATCTGTTGCAGTGATTCAACTCGAAGTTTGTTCGATAAAGAAACGGTAGTAATCTTCATTCACCATCTCAGGAGCGGTCTGTACCGCATTCATATCAGGTCCACCATCAGGTAAATAACACCTTCTTAATGCCTCAGCGAATGTCAAATTTACGAATAGGCGTGTTTCTAATCTACGAACTTTTCTTAATATCATGTTAGGTCTCCTATTGGCGGACCACTCGTAGACGGTATGGTAGTTAGCCGCCGAGTCCTGGGTACCATGGTGCGACAGACCGCTCTCAACATTCGTCGACGGCGCAGGCTGGAGATTGATACGTAAGTTGACTTTGAGATTTTTTCGTTTTGGCTTTGTTTTGTTTGTCTGTTTTTGTGTTTGTTGGTTTTGTTATTGATTCTGTTTTGTTTGTTCTTGTAATGTTCTTCTCTGTTTTTGCTTTGTTTCTTTTTCATTTGCCGTCCTTTGTTGTGGTTTTTGTTTGTTTGTACTATGAATTATTTTTTTGAGCGTAATACCGTTGGTGTGAAAGTAATTTTATTTTTCATTTTGCAGATATTCCCCTCCTCAGGTTTGCCGTAAACTGAAGATTCAAGACATAGTCAAGAAATTCCGTCATCAATATTCGGTTCCTGATTTTTATGTATCACTGTTTCGAAATGGAGTTAAATAGTTTTGCTCATGCTAGAGGAGATTTAAATTGTGTTCCGAAAGTCATCCGGGATTGCTTTGGTTTTACTTTACTTCGCTCTGGGATTGGTCCACTTTCTCAACCAATCATATGCAAAACTAAACAATCACGACTTGGTCGCCTGCGTTTTCCCGCGCTTTGGGCTGTTTGGTTATTTTTGTTATTGTTTTTTTTACTTTGAATTCACATTTGGTCTAAACGTATTTGCCTTTCTTCGTTACTGCTTTGATTTAGTTTTTACGACACTCTAATCGTAAAGCGCTTTATCAGCATCCTGTGAATCAATCACAAATCAATCCAAAGAGTTTGTCTTCTGATCTCCGAACAGTGTGTTTTTATGAGTCAGTGAAACAGAACTTTGGAGTGAGGACGAGTTATCCTTTCAGTGCACAGATACTTTGAGTTAATTGGCCAGTATTGATTCCTCGCTTCCTTCAGCTCCATAGTCTCCAATTTCAAACCTCCTACGACCAATAAAACTTATTTAAGACGACTGAAAGTACGAGATATCCAGGATAAATATGCAAGTTGACCCCTAGTCTCAAGAATGTGGCAAAGTTTTGTTACCAACCGCTGTTCGGTCAGTGAGCCCGCGCTCGTACTAGTTTCCATGGTGCGCTTTCAAGATTTTCCCGTAAATACATTTATTTGATAGTTGAGCACGTCAAAAGACGTCAATAGCACTATCTTTGACTTGATAGCAAAAACTGGTGTTAAAGTACGTTATGTCGATTACAAGGCAATAAACACAGTTATAACATAGGGTTCTATTCTTGACCTGCTATTCCTGATTTGCCCAATTAGTAATTTATTTATACGAGGACTGGGACTAATCCGGAGAGGATTCAGAAACATTTAAATACGCCTGTTAGTGTGTAACGAGTGTAATTGTGTAATCAAAGCGAACATTACTAGGAGAGGAGTGCACCAGAATTTTTGACTTTTTTTAATATAAAGTACTAATATTAAACTCTTCTGCTTCCTGTGTCGACACCTGGTCTTCAATTCTTCACCTTCGACTACGAGTTCAAATCAGTTCCTGATCTGACGAGGTGCTATTAAACATGCACACTTCTCATTGGCGAAGACCACTGAGTCTCAATAACTTGTTCATCCTCAATCGTTTGGCCGTCTCCCATTTATTTTTTCACCTAAGCTCGCCCCCCACCTCAGCCTTGGTTTCGTGTCTTGTAAAGCTCAACTAAAGGAATGCCCGTACTTGAATAGGCTTCGTGTTTGGAAATTTTTAAATTTTTCTTTTCCCATTTTAGTTTCCTTTCACAGATTTCTATGAACGATTCAAATTTTTTTATCGTTTGGAATTTTGTGCGGAAGATTGGCGATCGGCCGTCCAGAATTGATCCCCTCACGCGTGTCCCACGTTTGACCGCTGTGTTGCCTGGGACGGGTGTGGGACATTAGAGCAGTTCTTACATGAAGATATCGAACGCGAGCCGCCATTGTAACCGGTACTTAATGTGTAATCATCTGTGCCCGGTCACGGAAAGAATAAGACTTCATCATGTTCCAAGGAATTTTATACCACCATGTGAGAGTTTTCAAGATCAGAAACACCCCAATGACATATTCATTTGTTAATATTTTCAAATGTTATTCGTCGAGGCTCTTTTCTTCGGATGCCTTTCGGAGTACTTACCGTAGACGATTTTCAGATCAAGATTATCCGATTGACTCACGGAAAGGGTACTGGGGTTTGTTAGAAGCATATGAGTATAAGTGGAGCAAAGACCTCAACAGGCCCAGGACGGAACAGGTTTTGAGTTCCTTTCCACTCATGGAAAAGATAAAAAATGAAAGTGATATAGGTCAGGTGTTTGAACTGTATGAAGTGTTGAAAGACTCAAACTTAGCCACGGACGACGTAATGACCATTTCTTCTCAGGTCGCACTATTCTCCCGTTTTTCTCACCAACAAGTAAGGCATGGAAAAGGCAGCGAGGCCGTTGACTTAAGTCGCGTGCAGGAAGCGACAGAATCTCTCTTGAAAGCTATGAAATGGAATAGCTGTCATTTTGAATGTTCTCAACTCACCAGCGCTGTTTGGGCGATAGCGAATCATCGAGTGAAAGCTAAGTCGCGTCATGAACACTTAGAGGTGACTTTTGCACTGCTCCATTTTGATAAAGAAATCAGAAGCCGTGATCTCAGCGAGTTCACTAACGGGGACATAGCTGTGATCTTTCTGGCATACGGCAAAGCTTATGTCCGAGCGTTTTCGATGTTTAAGGTGCTTAGAAATGAAATTATGGCCCGGGATTTGGCAGATTTCACCGTGGAAGATATCAGCAAAATTCTTTGGTCCTATGCGCAGATGAAGCAGACAAGTGCTTCACTGTTTGCCGCTATAAAGAAGGAATTACTGAGTCGTGATTTATCACATTTCTCTGAGAAGGTCATAGTGTCAGTCCTTTGGTCATTTGCCATGGCCAAAGGGAACACTAAGGATTTATTCAGAAGTTTAAAACGTGAAATTTTGAAGCGTGGTCTCTTGCGTTTTTCAGAGAGGCAGCTAGCTCAGATTGTTTCTTCTTATGCTGAGAAAAACAGGCATGCCCCTGATCTCTTTGAAGGAGTTGCTTCTAACCTTCTTTCAAGAGGTGAACTCAACTTTGATTCAAGAGGCCTTAGAATGATTGCAAAGAGCTTTGCAAAGACCAAGAATTTCATACCAGATCTTTTTAGTTTCATAGGAGACCATGTAATGGATAGTGATATTTCTGTATATCATCCCTTGGAAGCTGTTGACCTTTTGTGGGCCCTTACTGAAGCAGGTTTCCTTCAGGAAATACTCCACCACAAGCTTGTAGATCACATTCTTCGTTGTGATTTTCCAGAATTGCCAGATTCAGCTCTTCAACTGCTTGTGGCAGTGTTAGAGAACAGTAACTTTAAAGCACCTGACCTTGCAGCAGCAACAGAAGCTGAGCTTGTCAGGAGATCAGAAGCAAAGTCTTGACTCTGTGAACGTTTTGAAATTCTTACCCATGTGCATTTGTTTATTGTTAGTGCATATTTGGGCTTCGATTGTGATCCAAGAGAGAGCAAGAAATTGAATCAGTTGGATTTTCTTCCCTAATGTGCTCCACAAGATTGACTGATTGTGATTTTGTTGGTTTTGGTCTTACGACAATCAATTTAAAATGATCTAGTCTCTCGTTAAAAGTTTCTTCCAATCTTACAAAGTTCAAGTAACACCATTGGATAAGTTACCACCCTGTAACATGCTGTTATACATATTTCCATACAGATGCAAGTCCTTGCTATCCATGAACTACTGAAAAACTTCTAGTGTTCAGTTTCCTTTACTCCAGGAGTGTCCAAACTTATGACCCCCTAATAGTTACTAACATTTCTCCATACAGTCTTATCTCTGACTCAAACATTAACCCTCTAACTCCCATGAGTGATCAAGACAGAATTTCTCCTTTTAATATCAACACAGAATCAAGCCGACTAGTGAGGAGAATAAAGATGAAAACTCAATAAGGAGACTACAAGTGTATCCAATACCAAATTCTCCAAATTGAAACCATAAGTATTTTAAGGCAGACAGTAGGTAGAATTGCTAATCAGATCTTGAGAGTTAAAGGGTTAAGGTTATAAGAAAAAAGGAAATGATCACCAACTAGAGACTAAAGAAGCTCTTGATTGTTAATTAAATTCTTCATGTCAGCCCCTAAGAAAATGTATGGAGAACAATATTGAAAATATGCATATTGATGTTTTAACCCTTTCACTCCCAAGATCTAATTAGTAATTCTCCTTACTATCTGCCATAAAATTCTTCTGATGTAAGTTCAGAGAATTTGGTATTGGATCAACTATTAATCCCATGATTGATAGTCTTCTCTATTCTCATCACCTGCCTGCTTGATATTGTATTGATATTGTAAGGAGAAATTCTGTCTTGGTCACTTGTGGGAGTGAAAGGGTTAAAGGGTTAACATAGTACATAAAATTATCTTAAGATGGTTCTGTGTTTAAAAAGTTTGACTCTTTATGATTTAAAATACCGTCAGCTTCCTAAAATGTAATATTTTCCAGTCTTTATTTAGTTTGAATTATAATATCTATGTTCCAAGAGGATGTGAAATATTTTGCCAAAAAATTCATAATTTATGAAAACAAATGAGCCCCTATTTTACTGCAGCTGTTACAACATTGCCTCCATTTAATAAGTACTAGTTACCTTTTAACTTGGAATATTTGAAAAGTTGAATGAGAATATTAAATGGAGAAGATCAGCAAAAATAATATTGTAAGAATTTTATGTTTAGAGGGTAAGGTGTAGGTAGAGTCACCTCTTGACCCCAGAGACAAACAGCTGTTTGTGGAAAGGTTATGGCAAAAAAGGACAAAGAGCATGCAACATTCCCTAAAGGCAATCTGGGTATCCAGTGTCAATGAAATTTTAATTGTGAAACAAATAAATATGGAAGAAGGACTTTTAAACAGGGGATAAATGTTGATATGCATGTGAAATAGAGAGGAACGAAATAAAAGAACATTACAAGCCCCCCCCCTCTCCCCCTCCCTCCAGCAGGCTTTCATCAGTTTTCCCTGACAGTTTACCAGTACTTATAGGGGTGGGAAGGGGAACAGAGGGGACACTGTGTGATAAAGTGATTGGCCAAAGAACACAAGACAATGACTTAGCTGAGGCTTTGAATCAGACCTCTTAATTCAAATCCCAATATACCAAATGTGAGGTGACGGCCTCTATGTGATAAATAGAATGACTGCTCTCTTCACCACACCTATCACAACTGTAATTTTCACATGTCCTGAAAAAATACTGAAAAATTAAAGGTTTGGGTCAAGTTGTGCAGTTTTGAGGGAAAAATGTGCTTGAGGATAATTAGGTTTGTGGGCATTAGCTGAGTGACTGCCGGTTCCACTATTTCAGTGTGTTTTCAAGAGTCTGAATTGTGAAAATTTCTGTGAATCTATTTTGGCAATTCTTTGTTGTATTTTACAATTCTCTGTTGAATAAGGTTGTTTCATCAAAATAGCTGGATTTAAGCCCCTTTGGCTCACTAATCCATGAAGTAAATTGCCTTTAGAGCTTCTCTTTCTTTGAGTGTCCCTAAACCCAGACTAATATAGTAATTATGGGTTGTAGTGCACAAATAACAAAAGTATATCATTGAAATGAAAACCCAGTAGATTCAACAAGTGAGAAAAAAATTAAAAAAAAGGAAAAATTTAATAGCATGTCAAATGTGCATGGCGGATGTGAGAAAATCGGTGTTGTCCTATGTTGCTCGTTTGGAACGTTTAGATTTAGGTTTCAGGTGTTTCTTTATGACTTTATGAATATATTCCGTAGTCCTCTTTTCCTCTGGTCCATTCCGATCTTGAAGTTCGTAATGTTTACCAGTGTTTCCCAAGGGACCATTAAAGAGCGACGATATACTGAACGCATCTGATTGATCAAATGGAACGGATACATTGCCTCATTTTGACGTCATCTGTAATCAAATATGAGAAGGTATCTATTTGTAGATATACACAGTATTCTGTACGCATTTGTAAGATCAGCACAAACAGTTTCCAATCAGTCGAATCAGGTGTTTAAGTAGTCTTAACACGCCGTCAAAATGACCCGTGTTCTTGTCACTGGGGCCTCTGGTTTCCTCGCATTGCATGTTGTTAAGCAGCTGTTGGAGTCTGGTCAACAATACATCGTTCGAGGAACAGTCAGAAGTTTAGCGAACGAACAGAAGCTCAAACCATTGAGGGCACTGTGCCCAGAAAATTCGAAACAACAGCTGGAATTGGTGGAAGCAGATCTTAGTCAAAGAGAATCTTGGATTGAGTAAGTATTAGCGAATTTCTTTCTTCATGATCCAGCGATTTACTTGACCGAATGGAAGTCGACCAAACGGAAGTCGGTGTTCCAAACACAAAATAAGGCATCACTGCAGCTGGCAAGTAAAAATTAGGGATAGCAGCCTGCTTTAGATTTTAATCATCTGTGTTAATACTTGAAAAAGAAAGTTAATCATTCTCACCCCGCTATTAGGAAACGCTGAACTCATTTCAGTTGTCGGCGGGCGTGACCACCATCGATAAAACGTTCCCCTTTGAAGCCAATATAAATAGAGCAGGAACGCAAAACTCACTGGTATGCGATTTTGGAGTGTCGAGAATTAACTTGTGCTTACTGTGAGGGTTACGAATAAGGGAAAATTTTTGCGGACCGTGTTTGAATAAGAAATTTACCCACTCAAAGAGTTGCAGTAAAATATTGCAGAAACCATTAATTGAATTTAGATTTAATCGATTTCACCCAAAGTGCAGTCACGCAAGCCAGTTTTAGAATATTCCAAGGTCGCGGGGGGAGGTTTACTTCAGCTTTTTTTTCCTTTTAAGACGCAATCACTGGAAACCATTTAGCTGTGGGTTGATAATTTACTTCTATTTCATCAGTATTCCGATTTGTATAGCGGTATCTAATCAGAAATATGCATATGGAAGAAATTTTTTTCTGTCTTCTGTGCCCTCCCCCTCCCGTCCAACGGGATTATTGCATTGCATCACCAGCCAATGGAGGTTGGTTTGGGAAAGGGTAAAAACTGTAGCAAGTGAGTTGTAAAGATTTGTGAAAGTCCAGCTCTTTTAGGGAAGGTACGTTTTTTCTTGGGGGGGGGGGGGAGGGCTGGGGCCTCAGAGGGGAGGGTCATCAGTGAAAGTGAGCACCAAAGGGGGAGGGCCATACCCTCTTTTTCAGCTATTCAAGGGGAAGGTCACACCTTTTCCAGAATTTTTAATGGGGATTTTTGTGATGTTATTTTCCATTTTTCTTTAACAGACTAAGTTTTTTCTTTTCAACTTGTTTCTTTAATTCGGTGCAGGTACTAGTTTTACAAGGTTACTGGGTGTCTACATGTATATTATTCCATGGGACATAATTTTCTCGGAGTACTCGTGTCCTTTTCCGTCCGTATCGTGACGTACTTGACTCGGGTATGGTTTCTTGTTCCAGCTGTTGTCTATCCGCTGCCTGATCTCCTGAGTCATTAAGCTGCTCATATTCAATATCGAGATTTATTCATATTCAAACATTTTGCGTTTACAAGCAAAATGTCGAAAAATGTTCTGAGGTTTCTATGGCATGGAGCATACCATGTGGTAGTGAGGGGAGGGTCACACTTTTGTCAGTCACCTCAAAGTGGGGGGGGTCAGGAGTTTTTTAATCAAAACATGAGGGAGGGCTAACACTTTCTTTTGGAAAAAATACCAAAATTCCTCAGCCCTCCCCCCCCCCCCCAAGAAGAAACGTACCTTCCCTTATAGTGTATAGCCTAGAACGAAAAGGAGCCACCCGAACTTTTGCTGAAAGAAATACTGCTTACCCCAGAGACAAGCGAAGTGGTATTGCATGTCGTGTAATATATTACACAGTGTTTTCTTTAAGTGGCCGAAATCTTATTTCTGTTAGAAATAAATTGCCTTTACTTTCAGTGCTGTCAAAGACTGTACCTATGTGATTCATGTTGCGTCACCGCTCCCTCTCAAGATGCCAAGAGATGAGATGGAGGTTATTGCACCCGCCGTGGAAGGAACCAAAAGCGTCCTTGAAGCGTGTGCCAAGACCAAGGGCGGGGTAAAAAGAGTTGTGTTGACGAGTTCCAGTGCTGCAATTCATAGTAAGAGATTTAACTCTTCAACCCTTAACATCAGTATGCATATTCTTCATACTGTTCTCTATACATTTCCTTAGGTGCTGACAAGGAGATTTTGTTTACCGATCAAAGCTTTTTTCGTTGGTGATCATTTATTTTATTCTCATGACCTTAATGTTTGATTCAGAGGTGATATTTTAAGGAGAAATTAGATCTCGTAACTCTTAGGGTTCAAAGGATTAAGACGGCTCTAAGCGAGAAATGCGTTTTCCAATCGAAGATGCTTAAACCAGACTCATACTTAGGCCTTTCACGGTCAAGCCGTTTTCAGTTACAGTTACACGGTAGGATCTGCAGGTTACTAGATTATGCTTTAATCTCAGTTTTACAACATATTGAGATCATGAAAAATTTCAGATCATGAAAAATTTCAGACTCTTTCCTCTTCGATAATATGCTTTCAATTGACGTGAAATTTTTAAGAGCGCGCTATTTTCTCAATTTAATTTTTTGCTGTGAGTTAGATATAACAAAATTTGTCATTTCAGCCGCCATTCCTTGATGGAAGCGCCGGGAAAGCTCGGCTTTCATTCATTAATTTTTTCAGCCACTATTCTTTTACCTGTGCAAAGGCGGTCGACAAGGCGTTGAAGATAAAGTCTTCACCGAGGAGGACTGGGCAGCAGACGAGGGGGTCAGCCCGTATGAGAAGAGCAAGAAGCGTGCGGAAAAGGCCGCCTGGGAACTAGTGGAGAAGTTGCCAGGTTACAACTTATTGACTTTTTTAAAAAAAGCTTTCATTATTTCAAAGAAACTAAGTCATGCAATTTCAGGAGAATCAGGACCAAGCTATCACGGGTTGAGTCTCATAGACTTAAAGTGTATATGACACATTTTTTTTTTAAACCCGGTGTTTGATTCTTTGAAACATGAACTAAGCGAAAACTGGTTTTGCAGGTTATTCTGGTCCCATTGCATGAAGCGACTGATAGTGTTGCTTTTCCCCCGCATGGGATGTAAGTCTGTCACGGCTACCCTTAAGGAATTCTGTGGTGGTTTGCCTGTACACTTTGAAACTGTTCTTGCTAGTATAGCAGCGAGTATTTGTATCTTGCCCGATGAGAATAGAACTTAGACTCTTCCCCTGATGATAATTTCATTACCAGCTCTGACAAACCTGTCGAAGAACTACATAATTTTCTTAAAATGAAATGACGTAATTCTTCGATGTAAGCTATCAGACCACATGTCTAGCCCAAATTAAACGTATCCGCCTTCCAAGCTCTACGGGACTTTAACACGTCGTGTTTCCTCGTTCTTACTGACAGATGATGAGAAGTTTGAGCTTTGTACCATCAATCCTGGGTTTATTGTTGGCCCTGTGTTAGGCTCTTATTGCACAAGCACCGAGGTAAATGTATATTTCAGTATAAATCTACTGGCGTTCAATGAGAAAGGTTGTAATCTGATTGGCTACGCTACTCGCTGTCTATTCCGTGATAGACAATGAGTTGCAAAATTGTGTGTTTGTCAAAACATAATTAATGGCTCGGACATAATTACCAGCTATCACAGCCTGTAATCACGACTGAAGTAACCAATAATCTTTTTTTAGCTTCACAGGCGTTTTCTTCAGCGAGAAATGCCAATGGTTCCTAAAATGATGTTTGGAGTGATTGATGTCAGAGATTGCGCTAGAGCTCATATTATTGCCATGACGTCACCTAAAGCAGCTGGTAATATTTCCTTTGGCATAGGAACAGATTACAAATTACTGCACAGGCTTCTTGGCTCTGTTTTCATCTCAATAAGGGTAGAATGCGAAGAGAACACAAGGAAAAAACTTGGCAAACTTTTTGGTTTTCATATAAAGCAACCACGTACTTCGATTGAGGCTTTTTTCCCCTTAGTGGCCAAAGGTCTGGAGCCGAGTGTTTTCCAAAGTCGCATCTCAATGCGCTCGACCAACTTTGGACCCTTCACTTTGCAAACCGTATGACTGATTTAATATAAACACTTTCTACTCCTCTTTTTTTTGTCTTAACAGGTAACAGATACCTCGCCATCACGGACTGTTACTGGATGGATGATATGGCACGGCTGCTTCATGAAGAATTCAGACCTCTGGGTAAGGTTCTTGTACACTTAAATTCCTTGACCCCCTAGAGTGACCAGCGTCTGATTTCTCCTTACAATATCACTCATGAATCACACATAAAGGTTACGAGAGTAATGGAGATGATCACCAATTAATGGAGCTCTTGACTGTTAAACAAGTCATCTCTCTGAGAACCTTGGGAAATGCATAGAGAACAGTATGGAAAATATACATAGAGATAGAGAAATATGTTTTTTTCGTCTTGTCACGAGTGTGGGACAAAGAAAAAATTTTGAGTCCCCATGAGGAATCGAACCTCAGACTTTCGGATTCCGCGCTCCCATGCTCTAACCACTGAGCCACAGAGACTCCACGGTGGGCGAGGTCTTTTACGAAGTTCATATGACACGCGTCTTGCATACTGCTAGGATCAGCAATGTCGATAGCGTAATGTTTGTAGATAGAAATGAGAGATGAATAGAGATGTTAGAGTATAAAGGGTTAAAATGTGGTTGAAATCGTTTTTACCTTGAGTTCTCATTGGCTCTCTATGACATTTTCCCTAAAGTTCGGATTTGGTGCCGAGATTACTCAGCTTAGGCTTTGCGACACTTAATCGAAATGCCCCTATTTATGTAACGTAAGATGTTTATAAGATAAGTCAATCTTAAGAAGAAAAGTTTCTTCCATTCTTATAGGTTATAAAGTTCCTACCACAGTGGCTCCAAAGGTCATGATAAAAATCGCCTCGTGGTTTGATGGCACGTTGAAGTTTATTTTACCTTTTCTTAACAAAGACATCAAGTTAGATAATTCGAAGGTAACTCATAATTAATAAATAATTGATTAATAATTAAAAAGGAAATCACAATCTTGGGATCTTTGTTCCGTGGTATAGAACAATTTTTATTGGAGTGTCAAAACTAAACTGAGATTGCATAGGTTTTCCTGTACTACGCTCTGTGATTGGTCAAGAAACCCCGCACCAACCTCTCAACACGACTTGATCGCCCGCGTTTTTTTCCCGCCCTCGAAGCAGTTTGATTGCTTCACTTTAAGTCCATATCGGCTCTTAAAACTATTTTCCTTCTCTTTCTGATTATCTGTTGTAATTCCTTTGGTTTTGCTCTCACGACACTTAATCAAAAAGAGCTCTAATCTCAACGGGTGTTGTAGGGATGGTTGAGATAACGTAGAATTTAAGCCTGGTCCAAGTAATTTTTAAAAGCGCTAATCTCTTGCTTTTTTCTTTTGTTTGTTCAGATAAAAGACCATTTCGGTATGCAGTTTGAGGATTTCAAGAAAAGCGTAATAGACATGGCCTACAGTTTGATCGAAAGAGGTTTTGTCAAGAAGACACCGCAATACGAGGAAGCGAAAAAACAACAAGCCGCTAATGGATCTGGGTAGTTAAACTTGAGGAGACGTCACGCTCGAAGTTAGCTACAATCCTCGTAAAGTTTTGTTGAAACAACCCACTCCTTATTAAATGTTGAGTTTAGTTCAGTCTGCAACACAGCGGTCAAACGCGTTGGTATTTGGTCGTTATTTTTTACTGGGAATAGGAATGTTTCCTAAGTTTACTTCTGAAATTTTGCGCAGGAATTGGGTACGCGCACGCGACTGGCCAAAATTGATCCCCTTGCGCATGCTCGACGTTTGCCCGCTGTTTTGAGGAAAACGAACCAAACTAGACAATTTTCTACAGAGGGAAAATCGTGAATTGACCAACCTAGGCTCTTATGGAGCGATGAAACAATAGATAAGCCAGAACAAATAAATAAAATAGCACCCCAAATATTCGTATATTATGTTCGACTCCAAAAGAAAATATAACAATAAAGGACAAAGGTAAAAAAACATTTGCTTTCTTCATCCATTGCGAAACAATCCCAAATTACTAGCCAGCACAGAAGGTACCAGGGTAAAATGACAGTGACACACCCACAGGATGCGATTCTAGTTGGAGATGGAGAGGAGTCCCTCTCCATTGGAAGGCTGGCGTTACGCTTACGACTCCGTAAACACGCGATATACACAATTAAAAACTGCACATCCCTGAGATGACTGTAGCTGAAAGTTACTGTCAAATTTCTTCTCGTTGGTGAATCAGTTGTCCTTGGTTCTAGTGCTGTGAACAAGACCATAAAAGAAGGAATGCTTGTTTTCAAGAAGCGCCCCTGGGGTGTCGCATTCGACCACAGTCCCCCGATCCATCACTAAAACACGGTCACTGTCCATAATAGTGTCTAGCCTGCAAGATAGAAAGAGACATCAGATCATTGACTTTCGGTGGACTCCCCTTTAAAAGGAGCCTTCAGGGCGAGGGATTTCATCATAACTTCTCCTATTTCCAGACGTGAGGATTATTTTGAGCGCTTTGAGTCAAAGTACGAGTTGTGATTTTCAACTCGTTCCTAGGTTCTCGCTCTCCTTTCTTCCCTCCGAGAGCTTACGAACGAAGTTGCCATTACTTTTCTTCTAAATTGCCATAAAGGTTTTTTTTAAAAAAAAACCATTAAAGTTAGTATTTCTTTGGTTGAAAAACAAAATATTTTTGCAGCATAGAAAAAGGAAATTCACTGAGATTCAAACCTCCAAGTGCAGTTAATATTATGCCGTGGCCGATAAAAATGACATTTCTAACCTGTGCGCAATTGTTAAGACAGTGCTTTCTTTAAATTCACTTTTAATCGTCCTCTGGATTAGCTTGTCTGTTTCAAGGTCCACGCTCGCTGTCGCTTCATCGATGCACAAAACCTGGCACATGTAAACAAGAAAAGCAAAGTCAGGCCGTTTGCAGGGATATGTTGATTCCCGTGAAGTTATTCTCGATCTTAACGGGAAAGGAAGTCTGTTTTCCTTTCTTAAAATCATTTCATTCATTTTCATGCCCTTTCTTTCGCAGAAGATAATCTAAGGAGAAATTAGAAGCCAGTCACTCTTACAAATTAAAGGAATGTGTGCATCCCAAGGTAGGGATGCACCACATGTAGGGGTGGGGGGGGAGTTATTTTTACTACCAGCAGGATTTTGAAGACATATTCATTTCAGCCTTCCTCTCTTAACAGAAAGTTCCGTAACAATGGAGTTATAAAGCTTAAGTTGATATAAACCCTTCTATTCAAAAGAAACATTTTCATCCTGTTCAATGCGTTTGCAACGCCTTCCTAACCTCTTTTCTTTCTTGGAGCTATAGTGGCAATGCTTTCCACTAACTACGTGCCTGGAACACGTAAAGCTAAGTCTGTACATAAGCCTATTGGCCCATTCAGCCGGAGCTTATCCCAGTTTCCCAGTTTCCCAGTTTCCATGTAGCATGAGGCGACCAGGAGTATGACTACTCCCCCCTGGATGGGACACTAGTATATCGCAAGGTTACCCCCCCAGCGTATCACCCTTCCCTGACAATTTGCCAGCACCCATTTGTACTCCTGGGTGAACGGAGGCAGCGTAAAAGTAGTGATCTGCCAAAGAACAGGCCAGGTTTTAAATGCTGACCTCTCCTCCTGGAGTCCAATGCACTTACCATAACACCACCACGTCTCCCTGGAACAGGTACGTTTAATATGTTTGAAAGACTGAATATTTGATAGCAATAGCCCGTAATTAGCAAACTGTCAATAATCACCTTGACTCTCGTCAAAAGGGCTCTTGCTAGACACACCAGCTGCCGCTGACCAACTGAAAAATGTCGCCCACGTTCACCAACGTCAGCGTCCAAACCACCTGCGAATGATAATACCTTAAATTAATCACATGAAAAATGCTGGTGTTGATAACTGTACTCTATTGGGAGCTTAACAATTAAGCTTACCGAGTTCTCGTACGGCTTGAAGCAGGTGACAACGTTCTAAAATCGTCCACAGTTCAGCCTCGGAACACTAAAAGAAAAGCAAGTAATACTAAGAAACTTCTATCGGCTAGTAATAATTATGGATTTGACAAGTGCGTTTGATCTAGCTTAGGAATGTATACTTTTGTCTCGGCTCGAAAAATTCAGGGTATGGTAAAACCTTCGAAAAGTTCTGATTTGTAGTAACTTATTTTGTTCGATCGAATGGTTGCAGTTCGTAACCATATCTTTCCATGTCATCCAGGACCGAAGCGAGTCAACCTTTGAGACCACACTTGGACAACGGGATTAAAGCTTCCCATGAAATCGAAGCGAGTAGCCAGCCAGTCCAAGATGGCGCCTACATCACACAGCAGCCAGAAAGAAGCGATGCGAATAGTATGCAGTCTCCTAACGTCGAACGCAAACATAAACTTGTCTCCCTTGAGTAACAATAACAATGTATACAAACACCACTTACTCTTTTCCACGGGTCAAGATTATCCCGCACTGCTCCACTAAAAAGGAAAGCATCCTGAGGAATGATGGCCAGTCGAGATCTAAAACAAAAAAAAAAGAGACTTCAGGCGTCTAGTACCACTATTGCAAACGTGGACAAAAATGGCAAAGCCCGCTTTGAAGCCCAAGGACTCTAGGTTTCTCCCAAGGGTTCTGGGCCTCACCCAGGGGCTCCTTTCCCAGATTCCGTAGCATAAAGCGACTGTGAGAATTGTGAGTATATTCATATACCCATCCTATTCTTAAGGGGATGTTAGTCCAGCGCAGACCAATGCAGGTAACGTTAATTTAGGCCTAACGCACTGCTGCTAGCCTGAATAAATAGCTTAGGGAGGAGAGGGATTGAAAGCTATTTTTTTCTCCTCCTCACACCAGTTTACCCGCGTTACACACTAAAATGTCTTCAGATAAATTATTTAATGTATGATACCCTCACGTGGACACCACCTATTCCTCACCGAGCTGGTCACACAGTAAAACCAACCTGAGAATATCCAGCGGTACAGAGGCTATATTGATGCCATCAATTAACACGGCCCCCTGGTAGCTGTTAATCATTCGAAACAGAACTTGAAAGAGGCTTGATTTACCAGAGCCTGTTCGACCAACAATGCCAAGCTGCACAATCAAACAAACAAAACAATAGGCGAAAACTGGAAGTTATGGGAATCTTTTCATACTAAATAGTTTTATGAGAGTTGAAAAAAGTTTTTCTGTTGGAGCGAAATATTTGCGCACATAGAGCAGAATCATTCCAATCACATCAGTAATGCAACAAAGCCAGACCAAAATTTTTGATAGCATACCATCCACTTTTATGTTATAACAGGAACACATTTCAACAAAGTGACAGACATTAGGTCTTTTTTTTTATAGGAAGACGTGACAAGCAGACTTCTTTCACAAGCGTACCCTCTGAAAAGGTTCCGGTGAGAAGGCCGAGCAAAGATAGGTGCCGGTAAAGCGGCCAGCGGGGAGGGGGGTTGGGGTGAGGGGAGAGGGGAACGACGAAGCTCTCTCCTCGTTCCTTTGCTCCCCCACTTTCCCCGTAGCCCCATCCTCGACTAAAGGGCCTGTTCCTAAGCTGACATAAACACCTAAGTGCCAAGAGATCGATTCCGCTGGTCACATTGAATTTCTTTTTAAAGGCAGTTTCATTAACATTCTCAAGTAGAAAATGACTTCATGCACCTTTCCCGCAATGGTCGTTAACACTTAAACCCCCTGTTACTTGTCTCCTCTACCTGCTAAACATTTCCTTTTAAATTAGTTACGAGAATTTGTTAGTTCCAGGAAACAACTTCTACCTGATAAGTTTGAGTAATCTCGTTTCCTGTTTGCGGGATAACGTAAGGATATTATGGGGTTAATGTTACCTTTTCCCCGGCAGTTGTTGAGAATGATACCCCGCGAAGTGCTTGAGGCAAACCTGGTCTATAAAGAAAAAACTTGGCATTAAACAAATGAGTGGTATTCTGCCATAACAGTTAGTTTTGATCCTTAGGTCAGTTAGGATGGTATTCGAACTGATGTATACGATAAATTCGCAGTTTTTCTTAATCCGACATATTGTTCCAACGATTTTTGCGGCCGTGCTGATCCATATTTCAAGGCAAATTTAGCGCAATTGCATCCGCGCAAGATTATAAAAAAATTTTAAAAAAAAAATTGCTCTCCTGCACCTTTCGCTCTCTTGTCATCGCTGACACGTTTTCCCATGCGTCATACGGGTTACATACTTTCCCGCAATTACTGTATTGCTCTTCACTTGCAGCAGACACAGCGGTAAAATGAGTGAGCATGCTCGGCGGATTTAGCGCTTTGGAGGAGCGTTTAGTAATTCCAGCAAGATATGTGAAATGTGTGTCAAAGGAGGTTCAATAGACACTTTCCTGAAACGGCAACATTATCTGTTTCAGTTTGAGCTTATCCCCGCAAAATGAAAACGAGCGATGGGAATTTTAAAAATGCCGCCATAGTTTTACAAAAGAAATAGTCGTTCCCATTCCTTTGCGTGCGTAAAATCTTTCGAGTGTTACAAGCATACGCACTCATTTTGCCGCTGTATCCTTGCAGCATTGTTCCCCTGAGCGCAAGCACTGTAAAACACCAAGCATTTCGCGCAAGACGGATGAGTTCCCCAGTCACCACGTGACTCCAAACAACCTAACTTACCGATAAACTAAGCTGACATTCCGGAAAGTGAGCTGGCCGCGAGAAGGCCACGAGTTGGGGACCTGCAAAAACCGAGAAGAGTTAAAACTAACTTAACGAAAGGCCAACTTCTCTTTTATGTGTCCCCTCAGTGTCAAGAACCGAAAAAAACAGTGGTCACAAGCGAGATAATAAAGGCGGGAAGATATCTTTCTAACCAATGAGTCTGTAGACATACACCTTTCCCTCTCTCTCAGATAAAGCTGTTGAACAAGAAAAAGATAAACAATACTGCGCAGATTACGCGGTTGCAAAGTTTTCCCTTACTAATTTCCTTTTTTCGTTGGAATCCAAGAGTCTAAGGTTCGATTCCTCAAGGGGACTCAGAATTTTTCTTAAACCCACGCTCGTGACAAGACGAGGATATCTTTCTTTCGTAACCTACCGAGCTTAAAATTCACCATCTTTCTTAATCTATTTACGCACATAACGTTTTCGACATTGCTGATCCCGCAATAGGCAGGAAGCGTGTCTCGTAAGAAACCTCGTGATGGCCACGCTCACCACAGAATGTCTATGGCTCAGTGGTAGAGCATCAGAGCACGGAATCCGAAAGTCTTACTTCTCATGGGGACTCTGAACTGTTTTCTTCATTCCAGGCTCGAGACATGACAAAAAGACATCTTTCTCTACTTCACTACCGAACTAAAAATTTACCTTCTTTCTTATTCTGTCTATTACTGGAAGTTAATAAGTACCGTGTCTTGACTGCTAACTTCAGGCGGTACATCCTCAATGTATTGAACAGCTCTCTCCACGCTCACCATCTGTTTCTCTGTCTCCGTGAAAGACGTTACCATACCTGACAGCCGGTCCGTCACTGAGAGTGCGTAAGAGATAGCTAAGCCAACTAGACCTGCGCAGAAAACATAGAGCTTTGTCGTATCCATTCGGGTCTTAAAAGCACAAGTTGTAGCGTTTTGTTGACAAATTTGTGTTGAATGTAGCTTAGAAATAATAACGCCAAGTAGTGAACTCGATTTTGGTATCTCCTGAGTCTGATTTAAAAAACTTGTTTTTAATAACCCAATATCTTAAAAATAAACAGTTACATACCATTGAAATTGAGGGTGATGTCTCTTAGTTTGCACCGAAATTAAAAGCATCGAAATTTATCCATTAACATACCCGGATCTACGGTGCTAAAATGATGTTCCAGTACGGCAATGAATGCCACTGCGGTTACCATGGCAACGCCAATGAACTGCAAGAAAAGCCCGAGCCACTGCGATGCAACAAGTGCTGAAAAATGAGAGATAATGCAAATAGAAGGAGTCCACCTAATGCTCTCTTGTATCACATAGAAATTTTCTTTTATTCACGTTGGTTACAAGACAGGTTTAGTGATGTATATATAATAATTTTCCCATGAACCCTAGCGCTCCCTGTCGCTGGGTAATGCAGGGACACCTCACGCAAAAATTCATACATGACCTTCCAAACGTCCAAATGCTTTTATCCGCCACAAAGAATGCTAGAAATTTCGCCTAGAGAACTTTCATTCGTGAACTTTTTGGAAATCAACTCCCTCCCCCTTACAACTTTTCAAAGACCTTTCTCCCCTCCTCCCCGAAGGCTTTTCCACTGCCTTTTTCTCTAACTATTTTTACAATGAATGAGTTATTACCAGAATCAATTTTGTTCCTTCAAATTACGTGGTTCTTTTTTAATACAACTCAACGACTTAAAGATATACGATGCATCTTAGCTTACCACAGAAGTTCGCCCGTTGGTTGGTTTCCAGTCTGAATTCATTCTCTTGTTTGAATCTTGCCTCATCCCTCAGTGCCCGAATGGTGGCCAGTCCTGTTAGAGTCTCCGAAAAGTGTGCGTAAATCGGCGACAACGTTACACTCATAAGACGCTTTAACTCTCTACGGATAAGAAAGAACTAATTTAAGTTCGTATAACTGACAAATGATTGTAGTCTAGTTGGACTCAGTTGACCTATGTGAAGAGTTGCGATTGGTTGTCACAAAACCCTTATGATTCGATGATGGTCACAAATAGAAATGTTTTTTTTTCTTTAAAAGCGTTAACCGGAAGTTCTAATTACCTAGATGTTCTCCGGTAGTAATTCTGAATAAAGTAGTACACAAGGACGAGAGGAACCAGAACGAGAACAAACCACGGTAAACCATAACACGTGATCACCACAGTGCCGGCCACGCCAAAGGCCTGGGCCAGAAAAATGTTGAGTATAAAAGGCAGACTATCATCGATAGAGTACTGAAAAAAAAAAAAACGAAAAACAAAAAAAAAATCATTCACACACACACACATCGAAAGCGATGAGAAACTAACGAAACTTCGACTTTGTGGTCAGCTGGATCCTGTCTGTTGTATTTGTATTGTCGTGGTTGGGAAGTGAAATTTCCGCAGAGGAAAGCTGTGTTAGACCTACTCGGTAATTCCCTTGTTCGAGGAACTAGAGGGAATAGCTGACACAACAACGAGACTGAGCAGCATTTTACGGAAATATAAACTCATGAGGAAGGTAGCGAAAATTCTTCGTCAGATTCCGTTTTAGAACCAAAGTTTTAACTCACTATGACACAGCACTGCACACAAATAAAATAAATTAACAAGAATACTTACTATGTCCGAGGAAAACCGATTGACGATACGTCCAATCTGGTAACATGAAGGGTAAAGCTTGTTAAATACTTTTATTGTTTTTTTAGAGGGCACGGTAACGAATCCTGCAATCTGATTGGTTCTTTACCCGGTCAGTATTTTCCTATCTCTGCCCACGGGCCACGGTAACGCTTTCGTGAATCGCCGAGTACATCCCAACTTTCGTTGTCATTTTTCATAAATATACCTCGTTTTCCGGCTGGGCAGTATTTTAAAGCAAACAAGTCGGTCACTACCTCAAGCCGATAAATAACTTATGAATCCTCTCTTTTCTCTCTCTCAAATCACTTTGGTTGACAGAAAAATATTGGTTTCAGAATGAATTTGTATAAACAATAGTGTCATTACGTTGGTTGACAAGCGGCCTAAAAACTGTCTGCAATTAATTTTAATCGTTCACAAAAAGTACCCAGAAAGTTAAAACGTGAGGTATTTGGTTACAGTTAAACTGAACGATGGAACTTTCATTCATTTAATATCTGAATTTTCTCGAGAAAATTGTTTGTAGAGAAAGAGCGAGCAAAGTTTTATTTAAGTCCTACAACAAATATAGGCTCCCGGTGAGTCTTTCCAATTCCGTTCAATTTGGACATTTGTACCGTAAATTACACAACAGAAACTGAAGGAATTTTTTGGGAAAAGGCCGCATTAAATTCCCTTGTGTCTCGTTGGAGTGGGCCGTTCGAATTTAGTTTTTGTGAAGGAAAGACCAGATTTACACACGCTATTGCAGCAAACAAACGAGCAAACTCTCACAACTTCAAAACAAAAAAAATTGAATTTACTCACAATTACTTTCCTCGCCGTTTACTTAATGAACAGAGGTAAATCTTCGTATATGAATGAATCGTCGATGAGAGTGAATAATACTTTCCGTTAGATCATTGACTGATTTTGAAGAAAACATTGTCGTGACAGTCCTTGCCAAACTAGTTCCGTTGTTTTTCAAATGCTCTTATGCTTTTTTTTTTCTTACGCGCTCTCTAATTGACAGGTGTCAGATTGTGACAGATACTTGTAAAAATAATGTTTCAAAGTTTGTTTGGAAGCCTTTTAAATCGCCTTCATCGTTACGGAAAAGAAAATGTTTCGCCGAGGCATCTCTCTTTAATTTGCTTCACCTCTATTTTAACTACCATTTACTCGCTCAAAAATTGTTCAGTTTATGGAAGATCTTTGCGTATTTACAGCCCTAAATCATTCGGGTTCTTTCGGAAAGAATTTCGTCAAGTTTAAAAACAATAAATATGTTATTTACCGGCTAAGGGTCGGTCCGTATGGTGAAAAACTGTGACCTCGGTCTTGAAAATGCTTAAGAAAAAGTATTTTCAAGACCTCGGTCACAGTTTTTCACCATACGGACCTCCCAGCCGGCAAATAACATATATATATTATGAGATTGGGAAACCACTTCCTGCGTATTTGACTTTAAATAAACTACCAGTGACTTATCTTCTCTTATGAACAACTTACCGGAGTGACGTCAAAGAATGAGACAGGAGCAGACAAAATGCTATTTAACAATCGCGCATGAAGAACCTTGGCGGCGCAGATGCCTCCATACGCAAACAGGAAAGCTCGGAACAGAGTGAAAATCTACGAAAAAAAAAGAGAATATGTTTGAGGCCGAAGCAAGAAAGTTGCAGCAAAGCGATGTTGTTTATAACGCGTCCTGAATAAACAAATAAAAAGGACGTGATTTGCTTCCGCGCTGTAAGGAGAATTTTCAAGAATCTACAAGACTCTTCAATTTTAATTTTGATCCCTCAAGTTCGATCGCTAAGTCATCAGTAAAGAATTTCACGACAAGAAAACTGATGGAAGATTTCAAAGCTGCCTTATGATGTCTTTCTCCTACCTGCACCTAGAGTTAGTAGCGTCCTTCCGCCAGACTCTCCGCCGCGATGGTAGGTTAACGATCAAACGTGACATCGGAAACAGTAACCCTTTTCTTAAACTTAATCACAAAACCTTGGGATGACGTCAAAGAAGGTTATAAAAGGAGGATATCAAACGCCATCATGATAAGCATGCAACATACCCTTTCTTATACTTAAAGCTTAAAATACGTAACCCCCCTTCCCCCACCAGGTGGGTAGAGCCTCCTAATACCGATCACTACAAGAAGCACTGCCTCTTCCATCTCTTGCCTAAAGTTCTCACCAGAATTTTTTAGGGAAATCATGTTTTCTCTATGATCCAAATGGCTATAACGTGCTGACTAATTGAGTACATCAAAATACACACAGATGCGTCAGACAATGGAAGCGTCAAGACAAGTACCCGTACCGTGTTAGCGACAGCAAGTCCTCCATATACCACCAGATAAAATGTAATGGTATCCTTAACTATGTGAACATGAGGCAAATCCAGTTGGTCAGCAGTCAGCACTCGTGGAATCAAGTGATTCAAGGAATTGGCTGATGAAAAGTTCACGTGATGATGTGCTGCAGTGCTGTTTCCGCGGGAATGAGAAATCCAGTAGGCCAACCACCAATCGCTTACATTTCGAGAAGCTGAAAATGAACAACCAGTAAATAAAAATGAAGAGAGTTGTTCAAAACTCGAGACAATACATTCCTGTTACCAAGCGAGAAAGAACGAACAACTGACAGTCGACGCGGAAAGCTTGTAATTATTGCCAAGCACAGATTACGTTATCAGTTGCTGAACGCTACAAAGCAGGTAAGCCAAACTTGCCAAAAAAGAATATCAATGCGCTTCAGTTTTCCAGCGAATTTCAGTTTCCTTCAAAAACAAGGTCGGAATACAAGTAAAACGCGTTTCGATCAATTGTTGTAAAACCAAAACCGAAGTAATTACAATGGCCAATCAGAAGAAAGGAAAATATTTCGAGGAACCAATGAGAACTCAAGGTAAAAAAAGCGCCAAAAGCGCGGGAAAACGCGGGAAAACGCGGGCGACCAAGTCATCAATGGTTTTAGTTCTGCATCTGATTGGTTGAGAAAGTGGTGCGAGTTTTCTAGACTAATTACAGGGCAAAGTAAAATATAAACAATGCATTCCCAGATTCTTTCGACACTCCATTGAAAATTGTTCTTGCCTCCATTAAAAATAGTTACATTACCCTGCATTAAAAACAGCGACAGTAAAATACTCGTTGCCAAGCAATGACCAATCGCCAGCCAGTAAGATTTGTACACATGTAATTTGACTACGCCAACTTCTTTCTCTTCTTCTTTTACTAAACCTTCATCGGTATTCTCGCCTTCCACCTCCTCTGAATCTTTATTTTTGTTTGTTTCTGGCTTTTTCCCCTCAGCAGGGTTGCCTGCGAGGCTTTTCATTATTTTCTCGGTGTGAAGTATTCCCTCGGGTGGCCCTGTGTAGGCAGTCGAGCCGTGGTCCATAACAACCACCAGGTCAGCGGCAGACAGGAAATGAGTGTGGTGCGTGCAAAGTATTCTGGTCTTATTCTGTAGGAGTCCCATGATGCAATGGTGGAAGAGGTGAGCGGCAACATGCGCATCCACTGCCGCCAGGGGATCGTCGAGGAGATAGACTTCTTTGTCCTGAGTGAAAAATTGAGAGATGTTGGGATTTTCGAAATCAAGTCTCTATGATACATTCACAAAGACTTTCAACCTGATAAACAGCTCTTGCCAAAGCCACACGAGCCTTCTGTCCCCCGCTCAGCGTTACGCCATTCTCACCAATCTCCGTCTCGTCACCCGAAGGGAGCATTTGAAGATCCTTTGAAGGATTTAAGACAAAAGAAAGGCAACATTTCAAATCAAAAGGATCTTTTAATGTAAAAACCCAAAGCAAATAAAAGGAAGTGGTCACGAAATCACAAGAAGCACTTTCAATAGATGATGAATTTCAACGATCAAAACAACAGTGGAATGACACAGAAGGGAAACGGACTCATCTGAAATAATGCAATAACGATTCCCTACATGCACGAATCATCACTTTGGTAAAACCTGCCTCCATACAGAGTAGGAGAAAGATTAATTTCCCTTCTTGTAATTACAAGATCATTCCCCCACCCCCCCCCCCACCCCTTCTCAGCAATTTTTCAGGGTCTATAACCAATCGTCAGCACCCATTTCCGCCGTCAAACGGGAATGGAAGGAAAGGGTTGGCCTCCTTTTTCTCACTGAAGCCACAACAACTCGTTTAACGCCCCAAGAGAAAACAAAGTTAAATAATTCTTACCTCCGACAAAGCGCATGCGTATATCACTGCGCTATACTTCTCAACATCAAAAGCTTTCCCAAACAGGATGTTTTCTTTCACTGTACCATGTTGAATCCACGGTTCCTTAAATATTAGCAATAAAAATACGCCATTTTAATCCGACACGACAGCTGTAAAGGCCCCCCCCCCCCCTTTGACCCCTGAGAGAGACTAGATCTAATTTCTCCACACAATCAACTGCAGTTAACCAAAACATGAGAATGTTGAATGAATTTTTATAAAAAAAAATTAAAAATACCACTGATCACTGACAAGCCCAGAGGGAGTTTGATCGGAAAGTTTCTATTGGAAGAAACAGTAGTGCTACGTCGGTGAAGGAGGCAATTTAGTTGCATGAACTGATTTTCTTACTGGTTCTAAGAAAATATATGTAAGCTTTTTATTTCGGGCACTCTTACCTGGGTAGCTAAACCAAAGCCTCGTTCAAGTTTCTTGACAAAAACCTATTTTGTACAAAAACAACAGAAACTAAGCCGAGCAGAAATCTTTAAGTGATAAACAGCTTAAGAAGACAAGTGTAATTTCAAGACAAGCAAACAGACCCTTGTTTTTGGCACCTCGTGACGAGCAACACGAGCAGGCGAGACGACTGCAAGGGCTCTGGCACTGATTATTATTAGTGCTTGACACCCAGCATACGTCTCCCCTACTGACTCGTCTCAAATCTCTATGGAGGCGGAGAAACGCGCGTCCTGCAGCGCTGATAATGAGGGCATGCTCGTAAGTTCAAAAAAGATAGCATACCTCTCCAAGCCTTTTGTCCATTTCTGCCGTGACGGCGGATAACAAAGAACTCTTCCCTGAACCCACTTTACCAATCACCCCAACTAGCTGGCCCTAGTTAAACATCAAGAAAAACTCAACAAACTAAAAGGTTGATTTAATATTGATCAAATTATATCAGGCCTGGCGCGAATGATCGACAAACGCCAAACACGCCCAAGATGTCACGCGTATTTGCCTTCTGGCACGCGTGTTTCCTCGCTCTTACCATGAGCGTCTGCCACTCAGGCTGATAGAACTCACGCTTTGTCACTGTGGCAAATTTGTTGCCTTCGCACCCTCATACACGAAACAACTAAAACCAATGTAATCCTGGTTTACTCTCAATAATTAGTTGAAAGTTGCTCTAAAGTTTTGCTTACTGTTTCTACGCAGAAATCAACATTCGTTAGGTCTCCAGTGGTTGTGAAAGCTGGCTCCTCTTCACCAGGCTCTTCGGGTTGTTTCCAGCTAAAATGACCGTTCTGTATCAATACTTCAGGAGGCTTGGGCACTAGTTAAAATTGGAATAAAAAAAACAAAAATAACAAAAAAGACAAAATTTAGATACATTGTAGTTCTTCTCTGATAAGAAAGATACTTGTACGTCAAGACAAAAGTTCTAAAACTACCCACTAAATCTGCTGACTGAAAGTAGGCTAACTTCAGTTTTTAAAGATGGATTGAAAATCGATTGGGGTTACACTGGATAAAAATGCCCCAAACAAAAGATTTCAAACAAAGCAAAGGTTGCTTCACAAGTGCCTTTCTTTCAATCCTCCTGAAGACCCCACTCCCCCCTCCCCCCCCCCATAAAATATCCCCACATCCCCCCATGTAGTAGCAACAGACTGTATGTAGTTAGCCTAAATGCCTGGTGACCTTTAGGAGTTTAAAGGAATCAGCATGACAAAATTTCCAGCTCCACCTCCTATATTTTCTTTGTGTCTCTGTTAATGACAAAAACACTTAATTGAGGCTGAAAATCACTAAGCCAACATATTTCTCTTCTTTTTTCTTCAACCCCCCCAAAAAATACTTGTTCAATCAACACTTACTATCCTCTTTGTCTGAGTGGTTTGGCTGCTGGTAGTAACCAGTCAGGTCCAGGTTGTCTAAAGAGAGAAAAGCCTGGATCCTTTTAACTGATACCCAGGCTTCCATCAATCCATTAAGTACCCAAGGGAAGGCATTCAGTGGAGAGATTAACATGTTGAACAATGCCACACTTGTAAAAACCTGGCAAGAATATGATGCATCAAGAATTTCATTAACTGGGTACAACAACATACAGAGGATACAAGGGTACAGCTTTACAGTATGCTCACATTAACAGTTCCTCACATTTTCCTGTACAAAGTTTACAGCACAAAATTGATAACAGATTGTATGGGAGAATTTTTCAATGCACCTTAGCTGCAGTGAGCTTATTTCCCAGCAGAGCATATGTTGTAAAAGTCAGTATGGAGATGATAACTGGTGTTGTTGCCCAAAAGTACACACACCAAGCATCCAGGTATTTCCTTCCTTTCAAACTCTTCAATTCTGCAGCTCTAAGGAAAAATGCAAAGCTTTAATACAAGTTGATATTCTAGAATGATCATATAATATCAGAGAAGATGAAAGAATATCCTCCCCAAAAATATGAAAAAACCTCATTGTTCACACAGCATATTTAGAACATAATATTTCAATAATTCAATGCCCCATGATCATTGCAAACATTTTAAAAGAAACTTAAGCACACGTATGTGTGAATTACCCTGGAAAAAATGAAGATGCACACTTTCACAGTGCAAATTAACTTTCTTTAAGTTACTAACTGATTAAATTACACAAAAATAACAACCACTCCCACCACAAATTCATGATTTGATCTTACTGATTTGCAAAACTAAATCAGGTTGGAATAAATCTTCATTTCCTATTATGTGGTGGGTGAAATTTTTTGAGGGACTCCATGAAAAGTTTTCAGAAAAACATACAAACCTTAAATTGTCTATCTTCTCTTCAAAGTTTTTCTCCCAGGCATAGAATTTTATCACTCTTATCCCCTGTAGAATTTCATTCATAACCTACCCAAATGGAAAGCAAACATCTCTGTGGTCAACAGATTACATCAACATTAGCAACATTTATTATTCAGTCTATAGTTTAATAAAGCAAGTAAGGTTCAGGCGTCCTGCTCAAAAACACAATGGCTGAGACTCAAACCAAGAATTCTTGATCCAGAATCGAGTACATGTACCCTCATTGTATGACCACTGCACCTCCCACTGCAAATTTCTCAACCCTTAAAAAAGTGTCAATTTGAGATCTTTACCTTAACTCTACTGTCCTTCTGTGCCATCATTTCCTTGCTTAATTTCTGAATCTTCTCTGCCAACCATCTGTTGATGGGTATCAAAAGAATGGCAAAGCCCAAGCCAGCCAAGAAAGAAACACCAACCTAAGGTAAAGAGTCACTGAATGATATAAGTTTATTTTGAGGCTTCATGACTAGGATTTACGTTGAAAAAAATTCCATTCTCAAATGAAGATCAAAATGCATTTTACCTGCTGATGGAGAAGATACAGTGATACCCCAATCTGAAATGGCAAACTCCAGAATTGGTGAAAACTTGGAGCAAAATTGACCACCCTATCTGTATCTGTACTCATGAAGTTCACTACCTGAAGAATATTGAAAAAAAATCAAAACTTTAAAAGTACAAAGTAGCCTTTCTTTGAAAATTGGCTTTTCATTATTAAAAGATAATTTTGCTTTATTAACTGAGTTAAAAATGTAAATTGGCCACCATTAAGAGTTTCTGAGCTCTCTGAGGATCCACACCTGATATTACCTCTTATGGAATTGTTGAAAAACTTTCGACTTATCTCAAAGAAAATATGCATTATATACTCTCTGTGTCTAGAAAAACTAAGTGCCAATTACGTGAGATCCATTGGAAAGATGCAAAATTTTAATATCATACTTCTCCTGTTGTAAACTCGGACAAAGTGGTAAGGCTGACAGACAATGCTTTGTTGTACACTGTAGTAATAACAGAAGCTCTGATTTTCAGGCCAACTCTGTTTACCTAAGGAAACCACAAAAACAAATAAATAATCATCTGTCAAACAAATAAATTGATCAAAAATTACTTTGAAATAAAAAGAACATAGCATAAGTGCCCACAGCTTCATACTGTGCAGAACCATGGTGAACAGTTGCAAGTCAACTTCACTTGTAGCAAGTATATTAACTATTGTGTTGTTAACTCCCAGAAGTGACTAACATGTAATTTCTCCTTATGATATCTATCTGTTTCTAGCAAACAGTTAATGGGAATAATAAAACTTATCACAAAAATTAAAGTTTTTATCTTGATCTTACACCAAATTCTCACAACTAGTTTACATGGAATTGTGTAGCAGCAAGAGGAGAGAATTAACAATCAGATCTTGGGAGTTAGAGGGTCAATGTAGTAAAATTATGTACACATATACATTATGCAAGTCACGGGGGTAGCCGCGTTTTTAAAGGGGAAGGTCACAATGAGTCAATCAGAGGGTACTCACCAGTTTTTGTCACCAGAATATCATAGGTTGTTTACTAACAAAAAAAAAACAAAACAAAAAAACAAAAAACAAAAAAACCATTCTGACAAAGGGGGGGGGGGGGGGTGCGGGAGGGGGGAGAGCATGGGCACTCCAGGACTCCCCTAGCTATGCCCTTGTGAGTAATTTCTCAATATCCAATAAAATTTTGGAGAACTTTCAATAGAAACCCTCTGATTTCACCTACATCTAGGATTGAATGCAGACACAAAAGTGACAAATTCATGGAACGATGTGATGAAGATTTCAAAAGTGGCCATCACTTTACAAAAGAAGATCTCTAAAGGCTTACAAAGTCAATCAGCTTTCTTGAATTTCTTTCTTACCACGGAAATAACAATGACATATCAACTAACCCAGTAATTAAACTGTGAATTTATAAAAGCTGAACAAAATGTTGTCAGGAACAGTCCACCAGCATAATAATAGCCATGAGACATTGGTTCCTGGAAGAAAATGGTAGATGTTAGTGATATAGTCACATTATACCAAATTATCATTATGGCAAGCAGCTGAACAAGCACATAATTTACAATAGTTTGCTTACAGCTCAAGTGTTGCTCCACTATCATTTGAGTAATAATTATTGCTTGTTATTCATGTCAAGGTGCTCATCTATTTCCCTTTCTGGCAACCATTTCATCACTTTAGGCTATCAAATGGCAGCTTTGAAAAGCATTGAGCTTAGGGTTCTGACTAACCTGTCTATTTTCCATGAAAGACACCAGTGCATGAAGCAAAAGCGGACCTGCAAAGCTGAGAGCATCTCCTGTTAACTTCAGAAGTCCAATGCAGTAATACTGCAGACCAAATGAATGGTGAAGAGCACTTAAGAGAGATCGTGGATTACTTACTTCAGGACCTGACCCATTACCTTCCTTTTCAGAAAATTCTGTGCTAGCATGGCTACCATTACTTGTCATTCTTCTCACATTGGAATATCGTCTAAAATTTGGATCTGAAACACTCTTCTGTATAGTGCCTGGAGAAAATGTAATACCCCCATAACCAGATTCACTTGAAAAGCTGTCTTCTAGTTTATTCCTTGCATCAAGATCCTCAGTTGAACTATCAAAATTAGCTGAAAAAATAATTCTTAGCCGTTTGGTCGAAAGACTATGAGGTAGTAAAAACAGATCTTCTGTATATTGAAGGTTTCCCTTTGAACCTTTTTTCATCATAGGTCTCACCCACCAGAATGTCAATTTAGATAAAATATTAGCTTTTTCCTCTGCAACTCCAAGGTCATCAGAGATACACTGTGTTCCACTGTAAAATGTACCTCTCGACGCATTTCGCAGCAATGCATCTCTTTCTGTGCCGCCCTGAATATCGCTGGATGCAGCTGACGACGAGAATTCCACATGCAACCCAATCCAATCTCGGTTTACACAAATTGGTGGTATAAGAAGCAGCAGAAAGATAATCTGCAGAGAAAATCTGCATATAGTGCCATATTCGTAAACAAGTAGTGAATCAAAACTTTGTCTCTTGATGCTCAAAATTACAGAATATAACTGTAAAGTTGTCATAAAAAATGCCAAAATTATAACCATGATATGAACTGTAGCGTAGCATTTTTTCACAAGGATAACCACCCTGTTTCTCCGCACACAGACAGCGTTTGAAATCCATGCTATTGCCACAAGCGAACTCGTAACAAGATAAACCGGGGGGTGATAATGATTAACAAACCATGAGCACAAAACTTCAATCAGTGACTCTAAAAATATCGAAAAAGAAACTAGAATTTGCAGATTTGAGAACAAGTAAAGGCGACTTTCCGGAAGTTGAAATCGCTGCCTTTTTCCACTAGAAAAGAATATGCTCGAACAAATCAAGAAAATATTGGCTGGGAGCACAAGGCATAAGAGTTTGAAACAAGGGCCAAAATCATTTGTATTCCACACGATTAATGAAGTTCCATTTCCAAGTGCACAGAATTCTTGCAAATTTTTCATTTTCCACAGCTAATAAATGATGTGTCGGACACTGCACGATCTTCTGCCTTTGTGTTTCCTTTTCCTTCCCAGCCAGCGTTCCGCCATGTTGTGAAGTTACGGATGAAGTTATTATACCACGTATCAAACTATAATAGTAGTTTACCGCTGTGTACGGATGACTCACTCCAATTTCTTTGTGTACTTCCGCTGGCGGTTAGATGCTCTTGTCGTAGTCTCAGATAAATCAACGGACTATTATTATCGCTGCGGCTAGTTCATTGATATTCGTTGATTTTTACATAAAAAGAAGGGAACATGAGTCATCTATAGTGGTTTAGAGTTGTGTAGTATTGCAACAGCAATTGGATGGTGGGAGAGTTCCTCTCCTATAATCATTTTCCAATGTTTTTACTCGGTTTTAGCGTTATAAAGGGCAGGTAGCTAATGGCGGATCTTCTTACACCGGGCGACGTGGTGAGGCAAAGATGGAAAATCGTAAGTAGCGAACGCTTGACTTTTTAAAACTAGTTCCGTCGGGAAATATTTTTTAAAACGTTCAACCTCGTGATATTTACCTTTCTATGTTGTTAATTAAAGTTCCCTTGTTATAATTTTCGACTATTTTTTGTGCCTGTGAGTTTCGATTTGTCTCCCTAATTTCAGTCTCAAGTGTAAATCTAAGGAGGCAACCGCGCAGTCATAATCGGAACAGCTGAAATTTTTTTCGCACTAGTGGTTGATATTATTGCTTTTCCCTGGTGTACATAATGGAGGAACGAGGTCGACTCGCCGACATTTAATTCTAGATTCTCGGAACACATAAAGTCGAACTGCTTACAGAAATTTCCGTGATTTCGCAACCAAGCGAATTTCAAGGAAATGCCGGCTCGATTTAGTAATCGAGACTGAAGTGTGACTGCAACGCAAATCCATGTTTAAACTCGGCCTTAATCTGCGCTAGTTTACAATCGCCAGTAGTACTTTTAAATAGCTGGCTGCAGGGCGAAATTTTTTAAATACAGAAAGGCAACATTACATACACTAAATGTTTTATTCCAAAACTGTACTTTGGCCAATACTGCTGTGCAAATGTAAATAATTGTGTACATGTCAAGGCTACCTGTAGATAATTCTCCTTTTGTTTGTCATATTATCATTTCTGCATGTTGAATGTGACAATTCGCATTGAACTCTCTTAAGTTTGCATCCTTCGCGAGAGCAGACTTTATTCTGCAGTGAACCTTAAATTAGCTTTGTCAATAACTCATCTTTTGTAAGATTTTGATCGCTAGTTACATAACGAACGTCCGCATAAATTGAGAATGTCATGTTTTAATTACATAGTGCCACAATCATTTTTATCAAGTGCATCCTTTTCTTTTAACCAACAGGACAAGAAGATCGGTGGCGGCGGATTTGGTAAGTGAAATTACTTCAATTTTAAAGCTCACACTCTGTTTTTACCAGCGTAGTAGTAATTTTGTTATTTAGGATATTTTGTGTATGTCGACACAACCTCTTATTTCTGTCATTCTGATAGACCTTCCACCCAAAACATTTTTTCTTCCGTTACTTAGCTGACAGCTAAATGAAACTCAACAGATAGATCTGCAGTTTTATATGGTCGTTTATCTTTAAATAGAGCGACTTTTTGACTAGTGACCCAAAGGTCAAATGGATTTTATATTCAGAAACTCGACATAAAATCACGAGGGCTCAAAATTTTGAAGTTGGACTTGTTTTTTACTGGGTGTAAACAGGAAGTTTAAATAAGTTGAAATTTTATGTTTTGAGGTGAAGATATTGTAGCAGCGTGAGGATATTGCATCTGATATAATACTGGTTGTGAGTGTTCAGCAAAGGTTTAATTTTCTCATCATTATCAACAGACAATCAAACATTGTGTATTTGAACCTAATCAAACTCCAGCTTATTTGAACACAGCTTGGTAATTTAAAAGAGCACTCAAGCAGAGATGTTTTATCAACAATTAACAATTATTTACAATACCCACTATTTAGTTCAATTTTGTCTTTGAAATGGGACAATTTGGTGTCACTGAGATATAATTTAAGCACTGAAAAGTATTGGCTGTCTGATCAAAGTGCTTGAATTACCCAAAATATTTTTTATTACTGGACTCCATCCAGTTTCTGAATTTGGTAGGGTTTGTTGTTTGTCACTGAGGTTGGTTGAATTTGTACCTTAAAACTCAGATTTATTGCACACGTGTTCATGATTTTGGGGATTTTAGACTGTTGCTTCCCAAATTTTTCTCAAAGATAAATATTTAATCCCATTTTCTTTTTCAGCTTATATAAATATTTACTAATCTTGAAAGAGAAAGCTACAAATCATGGCAATATTCGACATAAATTTCATTTTGTAATCATACTTGTAGTTGAGGCAATATTTTAAATTAAGTCTGTTTACCAAAATTTATTTTTTTAAAAGACTTGCTTCTGCTTTTTATCAAGCATTGGATGATGATGAGATTGCATGAGAAATTGTAAATGAAAAGTTAGTATTGAGTGTTTTTTTTCTAAAAGAAGCATCAGGTCCTCAAGGTAAACTCTAAGAGCTTAGTCAATATAACAGTATTTTGAAATGAGTGTGGTGTAGTTTTTGTTGTTCATGAATGCAGCAACAGAATTTTGTACAACAGTCTTCCTGTTGCAGCATATCCTTATTCAGACCTTCCCCCCCCCCCAAAAAAAAAAAAAATTATTATAGCTGAGTTCTGACTACTTCAAGTTGTAACATATGCATTTGTTCCATGAGAATTGCTTCAAGAGATCCTGACTTCTAGTATGTTCCTACTTGCATGCTATAATTGGGATGACTTGGCAAACAACTAAATACTGAAAAAGGGATCAATATATATTCACTTCAAAATCAGAAATTAACAACACTTGACATGTTTAGCTTTAATTAATGGTAAACCTGAAGACTAAATGTTGAAAATATTGAAAATGATGAATAGTTATTTGTAATGCTGGATCAATCAGACCTTAACTTGCCCATTTGGACTGAATTACACCTTACTTTGCTATCTTTGTTTTTTACAGCTACATATCCTCTTGAACTCTACCGATATTATAGTCATGTGACATCTCTGATTCTCAGAATAAAAGATGTCAGTAGACTCTAACACGTGTTATTTTTGACACTTGTCAATACAGATAAAGGCAAAAGTTTAATTTTAAATGAATAACAATTAACTTGCCCTTACGTAGTCACTTCTCAAGGGCACTAATCACTTCCTACTACGACATGAACATACTTGAAATGTATTATTTTCCTTATTGGATAACTACGTCACTGTGGTTGTTTAGTTTGTTAATACATTGTATATTGGCAAAGATGTTAATTTCTGCTTGTGTCATAAAGTGTTAGTTATTACGTGAAACTTAAGTGGCAGAATGATGTTTTTAAAATTTAGATGGAAAGGTAATATTAATGGTTGAGAGGCCAGTTTTGCACATAAAATATAATCCTGTCAATAACTTTGTGAAAGAATTCTCAGTTGATCAAATTAGTTGTGCCAATTAAAAACTTTGAGAATCACAAATTTGTACATGTGTATGCATGTTTCTTATAAAAAAAATTACCATTTGCAAGGATCATTTTGATATTATTGGCTTATTATGTGATCTCTTTGTTGAGAAGTAAAGTCATTGTCATTGTCAGAGTCAAATGAGTTTGTCAGTTGATTGTGAATGGAATATGAAAGACCAGTTTTTCGTTCTTTTAGTAGTGAACTATTTTAGTGTAAAATCCAGAAAAGTATGATTGTGTGTTGAGAAGATTGCTATTGGGTGGCAGTTTCAGGCATTTTTTTTTTTCCTCTATTGTTCTTTATATATTTATTTTATTGATGTACTGGTATTGGTCCCTTGGTTTTTACCCTCAAAATTTTAAATGTTACTTGAGGGAACTTTCTGGAGTTTTGAGTTGACTATACATTGTTACTAGGGGAGAATCATTAATAATCTAAATTTAATTTTGTAACCCTATTTAAATTTTAGGGGAGATCTACTCTTCCTTGGATTTTGTTTCAAAGGAATCAGTCGCCCTGAAGGTGGAGTCTGTAAACCAGTCCAAACAAGTCCTCAAAATGGAGGTGGCTGTGCTGAAGAAGCTCCAGGGTAAGGGAATTTTTACTACTATATAATTAAATTTTCTTTTTATGCCAACCCTATTCACTCTTGAATCCAAAGTCTTGAAAATTATGCTAATAAAGAGCTAGCTGGTTAACTGTGCTAGTCATTGTGCAGGGTTTTGTCAAGTCGTTTGCAGTTATTAACTAAAGATGGGTCCAATAGATTGGCTGTGGAGTACCAAAATTTTAATTGCTGCTCATTTATGAAGATCCTTGTGCAAGGGTACATGCTCTTGCCTGACCTTTAAAAGGAAAGTGCTTTGTTGAAGTGTTCATTAAGAAAGGCATGATTGTTTAATTTTACAAAGTTTGTACTTGCAACTCATTTGACTATGTTTAACTTTATTTAACTTTATTTGCTGTAGGCTGTAGCCACGTTTGCAAGTTTATAAGCTGTGGCAGAAATGAGAATTTCAACTATCTTGTGATGTCACTACAAGGCTCAAACCTTGCTGAGTTACGTCGAAGCCAGCCCAAGGGAGTCTTTTCTCAAAGCACTATGCTGAGACTTGGTTTTCAGATTTTACGGTCTATAAAAGCCATCCATGAAGCTGGATTTTTACATCGAGACATTAAACCTGTATGTATGGACCATTATAATATTATTATTATTATTTTAGAGAAAACATTTTAACTGGAGATGGTGTACAAGGACATAGGCTTAAAAATTAGTTAAGGTTGGATAAAACTCAGAAAACAATGAGCACCTGAAATATATCTGGAATTTGTTTTGTGTTACAACCAATTACATGAAAGATCAGAGGGCCATGTAGTTATTACAAGCCGGTTTTATCACTTATTTGTTTGTTCTCCCTTACACAAAAATGTTCTAGAAATATTTATGGTATTAAGATTTTTTGAGCTTTATTGTAAAATCAGTGTTTTTTCAGCATTAAAGCATTTGTTTTGTATCATTGACTAAAGAAGGCTAGCTCCGGATCTAAAACATAGTTTGTACAATAATGGTACAAAATGTGCTTCAGGTCCAAAGCTAGCCTTGCCTAACCTGTTTTACTGGGTTTATTATCCATTACAATCTCACAACTATCTAGTACTATGTTAGTTGATGTGTAGATGAGTTCTTAACCCATTCGCTCCCAAGAATTTACACCTGTCTTATCAGTTCTCCACACTGTCTGTTAAGGATCTAAGAGTTTGGTATATGATATTAATTAGTTTATAATCCCTGGGTGATGGATCTCTAACTTCTGATCACCTCTTTGGAAAAAATGTGGATACTGTAAGAATAAATTATTTTTGGATATTTCAAAGTTTTTCCATGGCATGTTTATCTCTCTGCTTGGTAATGGATTGTTTGAGAGGAAACTCATATTTCAATCAGACCTCTTATTGACAAGGTTCCTTTTATAGTGCTACTTTAAGAAAAACCAAGATTAAAGTGCAAAATTATATTTTTTTGATGAGGTTGTTATATTTTCAGTCTAATTTTGCAATGGGCAATACACCAGACACTTGCCATTCCTGCTTCATGTTGGATTTTGGTCTGGCGCGGCAGTACACCAAAAGCAATGGCGACGTGAGACCAGTAAGTACCAATATCTCCAATAGCTAGCAGCATCAAGGCTGCTAGACAGTACATCTTTAAAATTTCCTTTAAAATTTCTCCCTGGATGGGCAGAAAAGATTTCTGCATCCTTTCAGAAAAAAATTAAAGTTTCACTGAGTGGTTTTTGACAGCAATTTAGAAAACTGTTGTTTTATTTCAGTTAAAACCAACTTGTTATTATAGTATGGAAGGAGAGAATTCTCAAAATTCAGCGAATGAGCTGGTAGGCTTATCATAGAAGAACTTTTCTCAGATTTTTGTAGTTTGAAGCAACTAGTAGTGTTGCTGGGCTCTCCTGGATGGGATGACAATGTGTCACAGAGGGTGTTACCCCATAGCACTTTCTCAGGTTTCCTGAAAATTTGCTGGTACCCATTGGTACCCATGAGTGATGGGAGGCCCTGTGAGAGTGATGGGTCAAGTCTCTAACAGTGGTGTGGCCAGGGCCTTGAAGTCAGGCTATTTTATCAATGGTTTAGTAAGTTAAGGCCATATTGGGTAAGATGACTTTTTATTGTTTTGTGCTTATTTGTTTTTTTTCCAAGGCAAGGAGCTCTGCAGGGTTTAGAGGGACTGTTCGGTATGCATCCATCAATGCTCATGACAATAAGGTGAGCAAAACATGCCCTTGCATCCATTCTACAGAAGTTTTCCTTTTAATTTCTTTAGAAATCTATGGCAATCAGTCGGGTGTGTTAATGATAAAACCTCCCTCCTCAAGCTAGCTGCTTGAAAACTTCCTCATAATCCTGCAATACAATGCTGTGTCAGGCACAACATTTTAAAAAAAAATGGATTATGTTATACTCACCTTTTATGTCCAGAAATGCACAAGTAAACGTTGGTGTTAATTTTTTTATCCAGACTCAAAGGCAGTGAGCAAAGAAACGGTGTTGTCATGATATTACTGAAGAAGTGAATGGTCACTTGGTTTTGTCTCATTGAATTAAAGGTAAAGCGTCTGTTTCTTTGACAGGAAATGGGAAGACAGGATGATTTGTGGTCATTCTTCTACATGATGGCAGAGTTTGCAAATGGACATCTACCATGGAGAAAAATGAAGGATAAGGTACATAACATGTAGATATTTTACACGTTCTTATCCAGACATTGACCTTCACTTTATTGTTTGGACGTCATCATCAAGTCAGAGAAACTGCAATGGGATGAACACCGATGTTCTTATCACATGTTAATGTCTTCTGTGATCTGTTACTGAACACACTCACGGCAACATGGAATCTCTTTGTTTTATTAGACAACAAAGCAAAATGTTGTGAATGGTGACATCTCTATGCATCTGTCCTTCAATGTGTGTGTCATTCAGCCAATCATACTAATAATGATGAAAATATTGTACAGGAACAAGTTGGAAAAATGAAGAAAAGTTATGACCATCAGTTGTTTCTGAAGTCGCTTCCTTTGGGCTTTAAACAATTTCTGGATCACATCTACAAGCTGAAGTATGAAGACAAGCCAGATTACAAGGTGAAAGAACAAGCATCAATTTGATTTGAATTATGGTTCCACAGTTGTCCCCAAATACATTGACTAAGTGTTCTCCTTTCCGGGCAGTGACCAGTAAAGCTTCCTGCCTGTATTACTTCTCATTACTATCTAAATCGCCGGCTAAGTAAATTGTTATAACCTCTCCTTGTTTTTTTTTTATATTTTATTGTGTTTTTCCGTTTTACATTTTTTTAAAAAGAAAAAAGAAAAGAAAATTACAGCAGTATAAAGTAAATAAAATTGTATAAGGTCAGTAAATAAATAAATAAATAAATAAACAAAAATATCAATACAAGGCTACCCAAGGTAAAGTTATTTCAACTGAGTGATTGTAAAAGTTTTTCCCATTTCATTAAGTGTAAGTTTAGTTTTTTCTTTTCTTTAGCTAGGTATTCTTCTATTCTAAAAAATTTTTTAAGGTGCGCGAGGAAGATAATAAAGCTTGGGGTAATAGATTTCTGTCTGCAGAGAAAGATGGTCTACTTTGCTATTAACATGATGTGATTTAAAAGCATAAAGTGATTATCGACATCAAATAAGCCAAACATTATATTAATTTGATCTGTTAGATCAGGAAGCGTTTCAATACTGCATTCATGTAACCAACTAGAGATTTCTTTCCAGAAGGCTCTAGAGTGTTAAAAAAAAACAAAAAGATGTTCAACTTCTCCTTTTGATTCTGATACACTTTTAAGTAGACAGGTTATTGGAATATCCAAATCAGGTTGGGAAAATTTTAAACCAAGTAATATTGGTTTGATCCTTCAGCAACGCTCTAGGACAGACAAGCCAACCATAAAATCAATTATAATCAGCTGGATGGAAAAAAAAGTCTCAGATCTTGTGAGAGCTTTTAAAAACCACAAGTAGTCCTTCCTTGTCGGTGAAGACCGCGGTGCGCCAACCACAATCAATTTTTTTTTTTGGCTGATTTTTTTCGGACTTGCGCGTCGGACTTCTCCGAAAAGGAAGGACTGCTCGTAGTCTAGGAAGTGCTGACAGTCAAAATGGATATCCTCTATTTCATTGCCATTCTTCCTTGCAGATGCTCATTTCCATTGTGGAGAAAGCGATCGCTAAGAAGAGTATAAAAGAAAGCGACCCGTTTGACTGGGAGAAAATGCCGTGTGATGTTTCACAGGCCACAACAACCACCAGCACTCCTCCCGTGGGGCAAATATACACAACCCCTCCGGATAACAAGCCCGGTCCGCCGAACCATCATGCCTCGGACCGAGTGTCGCCCAGTATGGACATGTTGGAAGATCACAGTGCCGAGCATGGCAATGAAGCGAACAGAAAGGATAACGTTCCGAAGAATGGCAACACTTACTACAAGTTTGGCACAACAGACAGAGGAGTGATACAGAAGATACGAGAAGTATTGGACGCTGTGGAAAAAGAAAATGGGAATTTCTTGAAGCCCCAGGCTGTTTTTCAAAAGGCGACCAAACAGGTATAAATGTTTTGATGTATATTAATCTAATGATTTTCGTGTAGTCTTATGAACCATTTCATGCACTTTAAATAGAGTATACTCCACCCGCGATCGACTAACATCCCTTGGGGGAGGGGGGGTGGGGTAATAATACTTCTAGTCGCTTCATGCACAGAAATTGGGAGAAGTTCTGAGTGGATGGGCCACTTGGCACGAATGCAGACTTAACATACCTGTAACTATAAATTCCAGAATCTGTATCAAACGGAAACCCTTTGTTAAGCCTTTAACGTCTAAGAGTGAATAGCATCTAATCTCTCCTCACAGTATCACACCTGAATCAAACATTAAGGTCATGAGAGTAATGGAAATGATCAACAAGTACATGAGCTCTTGATTGTTAAGAAAAATCTCCTTATCAGCACATTAGGAAATGTATAGAAAACAGTATAGAGAATGTGCTTGCTGATCTTAGGATGTAAAGAGTTAAGCAGAGGAGTACGAGAGCCCACGAAACTCAATAATTGCAAGAAAATTACCTCGTATCCTTTCCCTTGTAGGAGAAATCAGTGAATGGAGAAATAAAACTGGAAACGCCAACACTGATTTCAGCAATCGTTCAAGATGTCCAAATGGCAAAGATTGGTGGCAAAGAAAACCAGCGCATGGTCGATGAACCAGACTATAAGGAGATCGAAATTATACCTGTTCCTCAAGTCAGAATGAACGATCAGCAAAATAGGACACTGGATGTGAATGATCCCGATGATTTAGGGAAACCAACGACGGAGACGAATGTGGCTGTGGAAGTAGGTGGAATGGACTTGGATAAAGTCGAAGATATTAATTCTCCAAATCTGCCACAGAGGAAAATAGGGGTGGCTTCTTTAGAAACTGAATTCAAAAGGGAACAAACTTCCCCTACGATGCTAATATCCCAAGACTCCCCCTCTGTTGGGATTCAGGTGCCGGGTACTTCTCTATCTGTCATTAGAGAACTGTCATTGCCAGACTCCAAACCAGCTGAAGTTGATGAAAGCGGAGTTGAGGCGAAACCGGAACTTATCGAGGAAATGGAGGAAAGGCGATTTGCGTCTCTGTGGTCCCCTGGGGTGGTCGAGGACCAGCCAGTTGTATACATGCCCCCACCGGTGGTAGAAACAGAATGTGTGGAGGAATTGGAAGAGCTGGCTAATGTAGGCAGGAAGGAGAGACAAGTAGGGAGCAGTCATCATTTGTCATCCCATCACCATCACCATGACGACATGAAGAAGCACTTGCGAGAGTTACCGCTGGACTCTGAGCCCGTCAGACATAGCAGTGACGACAAGAAAACTCATGACGAGGTTAGCAGTCATAAACTGGATCATAGGTCTGCGGGAGATTCTCATGAAGGACCCTCCAGAAATTTGTTCCGTGTGCCGTCCATACTTGAGCAAATGGTCGAGGAGGAGCCGGCGGAAGTTGCAGAGAACAGAGGTCTGTTCCGTGTTCCCTCTGTTTTAGAGCAGATGATGGACGAACCACCCGTCGAGCCGGCAGACAACGTTCCTCCCTCCCCTGGCGTGGACGAATACAGACTTGATTCGGCGGAATTCGTGTCAGACAAGCACGACGGGTCTTCTCATTCGCACCACGCTCTTCACATGCCGGGATCAGCCATGGCTGCCGTCACCACTTGCAGGGATTTGCACTTCAGAGACAGCGAAGTTGGGTTTATTTTGGGAGACACCGAAGTTGCTCCCGCAGCAGATTGCAATTCATCATTTTCACACGCTTCAGAGGGCGAGAATTCTAACGAAGAAAATGGCACAGAGTTTCCCTTGGATGAAGAAGATAAGGCAGATCGCAATGATTCGCGACCCTCGCAAGAAGATAAAGGTGAAAGTAACGAGAGACATATTGTTTCCTTATCAAATGGAGGTAACGAGGATTCGGTTGTTTCAAACGAGAAACTTGTCATTGAAACGTTAGTAGGAACGAAAGAAACAAAATCCGAGAAAAAGGACGAGGCAATGATAAATGAAATTCCACAGATTTCGGAGGAGTTAAGCAAACAAGATAAGAATGTACTCTTCTTTATTGGCGATCACAACGAAGATACGCCTGAGTATAGTGAACCACTGTACTCCGGAGAAGAAAACCTTGATAATAATTTCTTCTCTGAAGGCCAGCCAGAAAAGCCTGCCGAGAACTTGAACAATGCCAAAGAGAGTTTAAATGAGGCTAACATAGGCCGCGAAGAAGGCGAACAGTCACTTGATGTCGCCGAGCCTAAAATACCTACTTTAAATGAACTCTTTAACAACGATGAAGGGGAACCAGACTTTGCGGACGACGTGGTCGACGATTACTGGGCACTAGAAGAACCTAGTGATAACCCGGACACACGGGACCATGGTGACTTGGAGACGAGTGAAGATTCTCATCAGGGTGACGAGTTGCTCAGACCCAAGCCTCCTCCAGGACGGTCAGAACGAGGTTGTATTTCAGCCAGGTAAGGTTAGATAAGTTACTTTTGCCATGTCGTGATACATGTAAGGATTTCATAGCTACGCTGTGAAAGGAGTTCAAGGTCAGCTGGAAGGATCTTCTTGTTAGAAAGAAAGAAATTCCGAAAGTCCTGTGATGGAGTAGAAGAGTGAGTTCAAAGCAAAGAAAAGACAGACAAAGTACATGTGTACCGCCATTGTCAAGTTCAACATTGAACTTACCCCCTTCCTCAAAGTTTCAGAGTACAAAATCTAATCCGTCTCCCTTCTCTGTCGTAATCTACTTCCACCCACAACCCCAGCCTGATATTCTTTGACCGAAGTCTTAGTTATGCAATTTTTCTACTTTTCTCTTCCACACACACACCCCCCCCCCTTCGCACCCGTTGTTTTTTGACAGACATCTTAGATATGCAAATTTTCTACCTCTACTTCGCAACTTGCAAAATAACCGCGCGAGTCATGTGTTTCACCTGTTGACCCCTAAGAGTAACTAACATCTAATTTCTCTTTACAATATCACCCCTGAATCAAACATTAAGGTCATGAGAACAAAGGAAATGATCACAAACTAAGAAGCTCTTGATTGTTCAACAAATTCTCCTGTTTAGCACTTTAGGAAATGTATAGGGAATAGTAGGGAGAATATGCATACTGATGCATAAAGTGGTTTTATTTTCTTAATGTTTTCAGACTGCGACGGTACAAGCCAACCAAATCACGCCTGGATTTCATCCGCCCACTGGTTGCCATTAGCGACAAGCCAGAGTTTATTTGAGCGGCAGTAAGAGAAATTAAATACAAATTTAATAAATATAGTTTTAAATTATTAACTCAAAAAGCTGCTAGTATTAGTTATAGTGCCTCAGTTGTTTTACGAATACAGAAGCTACAAAGTACGCTCCGCTGATCAGCAAAAATAATATGGCTTTTTCCAGTTTGGCGTAAATCTTCTTTCTTAGGACAACTTTGTTGGTAGATTTTTTCCATAGCTTGCTTAGCTGTTAACTCGTTTTCCCTCGCTAGTATTCTCTGTAGAACTACGAATACAAAGCCATCCCTTCAAAAAATTTTGGAATACCCAATTATGATAATTTCGCGGTTTAGGTATTTCAACAGTTTTTAACTCTTTGAAATGCCCAAATTTCAGGGATGTTATTTGAAGCGTTTTACGCATCTCACGGGCCAGATAATGCCTCACGGATTTTGCTTCTGGTCGTATTGAACGAAAAATTAACACTCAAAGACAAATCTTTTTAGCCTGGGTAAGCTTCTTAATGTGACAAGCAGATAGGATTAATAAAAGGTAATATTTTAGATTCGCCCGTTTGATGCCAGCTATTAATTTATGAAATTTTCCTTAAATGTTTTGTGCCATTCAACACGGAAGTTAGTGGTAATTATTTCACATTTTAATATTTATATCGTAGACTATTTAATTCTTAGAAAATCTTTATTTGTTTACCCATGGCTCAGAAATTTGTGTGTCGAACGTTCTCAACACTGCATTATGCTCGTTCCCCATCATCAAGTTTTTGTAGACTGGAGTCCTCGAGGGACGAGAGGTAAAAGCGATTGTGTGGTGCAGTAGTTCTCGCCAAATTATTCGCTGAAGAGACTGAGAACGAATCTGATACTTCCGTAGAGAAATTGAGCTGACATTTTATGTTTTTCGTTTTAGTACAGCGGAATACTAGAATACGTTAGTTTGGTTGTATCCCAATTTTCGTGTCATCAAATTTTCACTAATCGAAGGAGAAACGCTCTGAAATTTTAACTCTCAATTGTATTATTTTAAAAAAATTGTTAGAAAACCTAGCAATCGTGAACTGTCGAAAATTCTAGATTAGCTTCAATTGGGTTGGGGAGGGAAGGGTTGGTCTATGCGCGTCAAGAGGGCACGTTACTATTTGATATCAAATGAGAATGTTATTTTATAGCGCTAACTTAAACAACTAATTTAATGCACCTTATCATTGTACATAGATTTAACAAAGTTGTATTTTGCTTAATAAATTCACACTAAAACATTTTTATGGGTATCTTGTAATTATTTATTACTTCATGGATGTGGTCCTAAATAAATAAGCCATGATTCATTGCCGTTTTTACTGAACCACATCTGTGGTCACCCTTCGAGTAAAATCCCCATTATTCTTTTACTACAATTGGGGCAGAGGAAGGAATTTTTCCTACGAATAATGTAGGGGGGCTGTGCATAAATTAACTCCAGTCAGCCAATGACGACCTTGAAATCTAAAAGTTCATGCGCTCAGCCGTTTCTGTTATGTACAATATCACAGAGTGGAATCATTTACAAGGTTTGTCCACTTTTCACAGCGCAGCAAAATCCTCCTTGAGTTGATTTAGGACATCTTTACTGTCGCTGTGATCCGGATAGCCTTCTAAGGAATTAGTTATGGAGCTGTGACTGCTCTGTAAGTCTCCAATCTACAAAATTACACACAAAATAAATTGAGAAAAAAGCAAACAAACAAAGCGTTTAATACTGAGAGGCACGAGACTGTGGGGTTGCTTCAGGATGAGTAACAAAGAAAAATCGGAAGTAGCACTGTCTGTTTTCATCTACGAAAAATTGAAAGAATTTGCTGACTGGCAACTATTTTTAACATTCTTTGCCCCAAAAATAAACTCTCAGTTCCATCATTAACCAGTAGTCTCGTATCCAGACCTTCCACGGCCAAGGAATCGTGAGATCCTACATTTCAGTGACACGGTAGACGCAAGATCTGGGTACGAGATTAGCCGACCAGCTGAGGGTAATTTCGGACCCTGTTTGCTGGCCACTGAACGCAAGCTTGTGTTAAGTTGAAAACAGTCGCACTCTCTTTGCAGTTAATCAACACCGAAAAAAGAATGAAATGACAAACCTTAAGTGACAGCAGTCCATGATTGTAGTGGGGCTCATACATATGAGGAGCGAGAGACGCCGCCGCCTGAAGGAACGCGCGGGCCTGGAAAAGAACATTAAATCAGGTTTCACATTTGAAAATGCAACAGTTGTCAAGTTTATCGAACAAGGAGTTATGAAACACAATGATGGCCTCAGCAATTAAATCAAATTCCCCTAGATAATTTACTGCTACCTATTCATTACTTTGTGGAGAGGCACGGGGGGGAAGGGGAGGGGGGAGAGGAGAGGAGACGGGAAGAGGGGTGTGTTTAAGTGTCTTGCCCGAGGAAAAATTCGACAAAGGCTCGACCTAAGACCTCTTAATGAGGAGTCCAACCTGCTAAACATATGGACACCGTGACTTCTACGGAAAATAATTTTTAACGAACAGTGAAAAGTTTTACCTGTTCTGTGTGACCCTTTCGCATTTCAAGTACGCCCAGATTATTGTAGGCTTCGGCGTGATCGTTGTTCGATGCCAGAGCGAGCCTGAAACATTGGTAGGCAAGCTGAATGTCACCAATACCCTGAAACCAAAAAGCACAGTTCGATAATATTTACACTGAAACAAAAAGATGCCCTAAAAAGTAAAGATCTCATGCCCCACCGCGAACGGACCCCATACATAAGATTTTTTCTGCGATGTTTTTCGATAAAGGCACGCGCGGGTCATATGACAAAAATCCTTCATTCTTCACATTGTATAATTTTAATATAAAAAGCGAATCTTTACCACAGCGACGTGACCGATGTTGTACCAAACATCCGCCATGTTTTCATCCGAGGCCAGAGCCAATGCTCTTTCGAAACAGTTCAATGTCATGTCGTACTGTTGAGCGAAAAAACAGCACAGGCCAAGATTTGTGAACAGTTCTGCATTGTATACTCCCATCTGGAGAAGACGGCTGTGAAAGGAAAAAGTCAGCTGTATTAGCATACTAGTCTGCTGTGGCAGTAATTTTAAGAGGTAGTCGTTCCCAAGACTCCTGCACCTTTAAATGGGCACAAAATTCAAAGCTTTCCCCAAACTCTTTTACCAAATCACCCTCTGGGGGAAACGGCGTGACAATATTTGGCTAAGAATGAGTAGGGGTAAAACTACGTGATCTGTGCAGAAAAGCGATTGTCCGCTAAGAAGGTCAGTTCCCTAAAAAATTTCTCGCACATAACGAAGCACTTGTTGCAGCTAACAAAAGCTATTTCCTTCCCACCATTCCGGTATTCATTCCGGCGTTTTCACCGGTTACCTATTTCTGAAGCGCCGGTTACTTTAAAAAGACAAAACAGTGAAATACCTTCTTGATCTGAGATATATGTTAATCTCTGCTTTATTTTCGAAGATACCCAAAGATCTTGATTAAAACTTAAAAGAAAACACTGAATAAAAGTAAGTGGTATAGTCGCTGGAAAAATAGATTCTCTTGCCCTTTGCTTCTAACTGGCTGTTTTTTTGTTTTGTTTTTTTGTTTTGTTTTGTTTGGTTTTTTTTTGGGGGGGGAGGGGGTTGTTTGTTTATTTGTTTGGTTGCTTTTTTTTTTTAAGGTTGGCTTCTAAAATATCTCTGAAAAACACTACCGCACTTACCGATAAAATCTGAGTGCTATTTCCGGCTGATCGGTGTAAAAATGATGCGTTGCAATGCAAGCGATAGCCTCCACATATGTGTTGTCATAATGAAGAACATCCTTATACAGCTTGACTGCGTTCGTCATGTCATTTAACTCCTGAGGATACATCAAAGAAAAGCAATAAAGGTCTGCTACAGTTCTTAGTCTGCTATGAATGACATTTTTTCCTATCAACTCAATACATATAAGTCACACTGCCGGAAGACAAAGGGAGGCCATTAATCGGCCCCCTTCCTTAAATTAAGATTTTTTCCTATAAAGATTAATCCGTGTTTTGAGAAAACTCAGGTGAAATAGAAAAATTGATGACACTTTTAATGGTGCTCTGCAATCTCTCACGCAAATCTTTTACGACGAATTCCCCCGTTAAAAATTAATTCCCATATTCTCGGTGGTGAAGTTACACTAGGGGTTACCTTCAGTTAGCGTCATGTACGCAAATCTTAACGGTGACGCTCAGAAAAACATAAATTTAAAAGACAATCTGCTAAAACTGTTCTCTAGACTTTTGCGAAAGCATTTTTGAAGTGTCAGTTCACCTCAGGAAAGGTCCCAGACCTCTCTCTTGACATGTTTTATAAAGGACCGAGGAAAACGGAAAAAATTTTAAAAAAAGACGCATACAAGACCACTGTTCTGCTCACTAAATATTTCTTTGTTAGATCGTGGCCGTCGCTGTCTTGTCATGTGGGAGGTCCCCTTTATAAAAGTCAGACGGACACATCACAGAAACTTGTCCTTGTAATTGGGAACAAGTATTCTTAGTAACACGTTCTGGCAAAGTTAATAATCTGAGATATATTTCCTTACCTCGTGGATACGGGCTATTCCTGTTAGAAGAGTAGTCTCTCCAGGAAATTTCTCTAAGGCCTGCAGAATGGATGGAATTAGAACCAATAGAGGAAAGTATGTCAGAATGTTGTAACAGAGCGCTTTTAGATTTGTGACGTTAAAAAAATACCGAATTAATCGTAACCGGGAAAAACGTGGGTAACCAAGTCGGTATAAGCACGCTATTGATTGGTTGCGGGGGCGAAAGTTCTTCACCGATCACTGAGAGCACAGCGAAGCAAAACTATTGACACCAAAGAGAAAATTGATCTCAGGATGGACAGACACAACTCAGCACTATGACAGGGGTGGAGAGAGTGAGGGGAGACATAACACGCAAAGACAAACCTTTTTGTATACTTCAACAGCAGTCATTGGTTGGTCGAGCCTCCTATACACTTTACAAAGATACAGATAAGTATCCACAACGTCTTGATCACGTAGCGCAGATTTAAGCTGCCTCTCGGCATCACGATACATACCAAGTCTGGAAAACAGAAAGCAAAAATATCCATTTCGAATCTAACTGGTCAAGAAAGTAGGGCAAATTTTCTGGAACAATCACATAGCGAAACAAAGAACAACCAAAGCAATTCCACACACATCAGATTTCTTCCAACACTCAATTGAAAATTGCTCTCTTAAACATGAGTAACTGTACCTGTAATAACTTTTTGCAAGTTGGACTTTCCACCACCAGTCTTTAAACTGACACTCTTCAGTTGCTTTGGCCGCAAGCTCTAATGCCTGAAAAGAACAGGTACATCACAGTCTTTGAAGAGGCACATGTCTTAACTTAGGAACATACTATGACTTTTCGTTCCAGCGAACTCTGCTCAAGGTAGAGCAAACCTCGCTCTCACGAAGGGCTAACGCTCGAAACGTCAGCTTAAAACTCTTTACGGTGGCCAATTTACGTTATCAACTCAGTTGATAATGCTTAATTATTTACTAGAGTTTTGCTCAAGATACTTTTAAAAGTGCCAGTAATTTGGTTACCACTGAACACGATGAGAGAGCCATAGGGAACAGTCCCTGATTCTGAACAGTTTACTTTCATATGATTACGGCTTCTGGTATTTTTAGCAACAGTTGACATAAACACACGGGAGACATTATCTTACAATTATAATCTAGTGCTTTTCTTATTTTCATATTTTTATTTTTTTCCTTCATTACTTACATTTCGCACATCATTTTCATGGTGGAAAATGTATTCAAACAAGACCTGAAAAATTAAAAAACCAAAAGATTAGCAGAATTGCTCCTTAAATGCGTTAAAATTCCTTCATTATTGATGTTATTTTACACCAGAATCCTTTTTTTTCCTGTTATTTATTCATTTTCTTTTAAGTAATATGTTGATGTGTACACCATACCTTTGCAAGACTTTGCCTCTGTGCATATTTAGACAAGTTGAGTTTTGCAATGTTTATAAATGGTCCATCAGGTTGTGACAGCATGGAAGCCTGAAAAAAAAAAATAAAGAAAAAGTTTCCATGAGGGTTCTGTTCTTGTGGAATTCACTCCACAAGAACTGTTTCGCTTAAGGTTTGGATCTTCTGCATGCAAAAATGAAATTAAAACAGCAAAATAATTTAAAAAGAGAGAGAATTGCCAATCAAGTACATGTATTTTGTATATTTGTATATCATGCATGGATACCTTGTTAACTAACATTTCAAAAAGCTGTCTGGATAGTAAAAAGTGTAACAAGTTCAAAAATAAGGCATTCAGACCTTAAAAAAAAAACCAAATTTCAACTATTTTAATCCATATACAAGATACTTACAGTACCAAGACGAACATGTCTGCCAGATGCACTTGTCACTGGTCTAAGAATTTGAATGACAGATTATTGGTTTAGCTGCTTCATTTGTTTAAACATTTAAAAGTAGTACTATATTTTGCCCTCAACTATCATTTTTATCAATTCTCTAACATTTTTCTCAAGATAAGGGGTTACAAAAGCTATTCCATTTTTATTTACACATTCTTGTTTTCTGTCTCTTGATGTACATGTATCTCTGGAAGGGTATAACTAAGTTAGACACTCTTAAACAAACACTTAGGAAATTTCACAGAAGAAAATGTGATGAGAATTGACCAAGACAGAATTTCTCACAACAATATCAAATAGACAGGATATGCAAATAAAGAAAAATATCAATTTGGGGGTTGTTACAGACACGTAGTTGATCTAAGACCAAATTCTCCAAACTAACATTACAAGAATTGTATGGCAGACAGTAAGGAGAATAAGTATTGAGATCTTGGGAGTGAAAAGCTTAAGAACTATGTTTCACAAAGACTAAAATATTTTGCAAGAAAAAAAACGGAATTTGCTTAACTCTACAGAGACATAGAGCTTTAGTTTTTGCAAGAATTGCTCAGTTTACAGCCAAATAAACATTAACAGTACAACTCATGGGATAAAAATTTCAGCAATATTCCTACGCAGCATGCACAAACTTTCAAGTTGCGCAACTCAAACAAAAACCAATCTTTTGATGAACTTTCTTCAAATGTAAATTATGTAACTTTTGTCCAATACATAGTATACTACACCTTGCTGTTTGAGCAGTACGTGGAGTTCTGATGGCTTGTTCCATGGTTCCTGGTCTTCCACTTTGTGTTCCAGGTCTGACAAATCCACTAACTGGACGTCCTGATTGGGACATGGGTCTGGAATACAAGCATAGTGTAGCTTTGAAGTAATTATTCCATTTGTTATAACGACATATACAAAAGTGCAAAGCGAATGAGAAAAAAAATTCAGCTGCTAGTCAATTCCTGATAAAAAAGGGTACCATTTTGCTGCTTTGTATTACCTGACTCCAGGAGTAGGGGCCCCATGCCCTGTGCTTGTTCCTGGTTTCTTCAGTGAAGTTCCAGGTCCTGATGGTTATTGAACCAAAGAAAACATGTTCACCCTTTATACCCTGACATCACTGAGCTGGTAACCACCAGAGTTCTGCTGGCTAGTTGATAATATATTGCTGGTTACTCTGGTCAAAATAATTAACTTCTGGCCATTAATGACCATTTCACAGTCACCTACTTTTCCCAAATCTGACGCCAACTTTAAAACATTTTGAAACCCCTGCATCAGTATATTCTCTATACTGTTCCCTGAACATTTCCTAGGGTGCAGACAAGGAGAATTTGTTTAATAATCAAGAGCTCCTTTAGTGGATGATCATTTCCATTATCCTTATGCCATTAATGTTTGATTAAGGGGTTACATTGTAAGAAGAAATTAAAGGCTAGTCTCTTTTAGGGCTCAAAGTCTCAGCTAACGCAAGACCAAAAGCAGAAGACATGGAGTCCTGGCAGAGTTACAGTGATGTTTGCATCCATCTAAATGAAATTTGGTTGTCTTATTTTTCTGTAGATATCTTGGCTATGAGGATTGTTGCTAATAGGGGTTTACTCTATAGGCCTGTACAAAGCTTGTAACAAATTTTCAAAACTTATGATGTCAATCTTTCCTGTGAAACATCACATCAGGTAAAAAATACTTGACTACCTCTAGAAAATATTGTTTTGTTGATCATTATCAGATAACCTGAAAACACATTGCAAGTTTGAATTTTTTTTGTAGAATTTTGATCTACACTGCATTTCTTTCATTTTAATAAATATAATTTTACATTAACATTCTTGGTCACCAACTAAATTTGAAGCTATCATGTCCTCTGTGTGGTGATCAATACTCATGGAAAGTAATAGGTCAGTCAGAGATTTTTACAGAATTTCCCTTGAAAGGTTCTCTCAAACTTCTTATGAGTATCATGTGTCTGGATTTTGTGAATATTTCTGACTGCTGGGTAAGTTTTTCAATAAACCAAGTCAGAAATGTTTTCTAGGTGTCGAAAACCTAGCAATTTTACGGTACGCACACTAAAATATCAAGGTAAGTTTTGAAATCACTCAACACTTCTAATAAAATGTCTAATAATCTTAACAAGCTTGAAAGAAAATTTCAGGGGAACTTCTGTAAAAATTTTTACCGCCAGATATGGAGCATTTTTAAAAACCTGTCCGGCTGCCAGACATGTAGACACAGCAGATGCAAAAAACTTTCAAACAAAACAACTCTGTTCAAACAACGGATCCATCTGCATTCTGGTCAACGCCATCCTTCGAAATAAAAAGCCTCAAATATAGAGAACCAATTAAAATTGCGAGTTTTCTTGTTTGGGAAAGCAAAAATATTAGTAAATATGTTATACTAACGAGGTAACTGAGCCACAGCGTTGTCATCCATCAACATTTCCGCGATTCCTTCCTCGTCAACATCCACCTCATCCACGTAAACTTGCTCCGTGAGTGCTCGCGTTTTTAAACACCAGGAAGCCTAATTGACGAAAAAAAATTATTAAGCTCAGTGCAAGCTTGTGCTATAGTTCTAACTTTTGTTTAGCCCAAAAATTCATTTAGAATTAGTGGCGGAAATTAAAGGTACTTTTGATACCATTTCTGCCGAAAAAAAATACCTGGTCATAAGGATTTTTCTTCAGCAACTCTGTACAAACTTCTGAGCATTCCTCGAATTTTCTTCGACGATAAAAACTCATCGCTAGAAACAACGGATCCATCCCAGTGGACGCCATCTTTGATAGTTTGTCTGTCGATTTGCATCGCTGGCTCAGTTTTCTTGTTGTCATGACAGCGTATGCTCTTTCCCGCGAAATTTTAAAAGGGCTCTCTAGAATCCCGAATTATCGCCCAACTCAGCGCCCATCCCTGTCACCCACGCAAAGCAATCGGCGGAAATTAGACAGTAGACTAAATATTAATTACTTTTATAAATACTTTCGTTCATGTCTGAAATAAAGCAATGACTCCCGCAGGCATATTTGCTCTCGGATGCCTCGATCGATCAGCTGGTTAAGAGGCAATGGAAAAACCGGCGAAGTCAGAAGCCCCGTGATAGGCTCCCGACAAAGTGGTATTTCACTGTAAAGCTATCTTCATTAGAGATGGAAGCATATGAACGAAGATCTCATATCTAATGAAATGACCGGATGACTGTTACTTTCTGGAAACTTTTGCGCCTGTTTAAATATCAACAGATTTTTCTCGGCAACGATTTTGCATTCCGAGAACGGGCAGTGATGCGTTGCTAATTAATTAAAGGATGTAGGGGTCACATTGGTGGAGGATAAAGGCCAAACCAAAAACGCCTCTTGCGACATCATATGCTCATTAAACAGAGGAAACGTGTCTTTTCATCATTCACTTCAAAAGAAGGGATGAAACCACCTTTTTACAAAGATGAATCGTACTTGATGTTTACTTTGATCTATATTGACAACAATCTTGCTTTAAAAAGCCTCCCCGCCAGATCCTCAACAATGTATCTATATACGCTTCAGCGTCTCTGGGAAGCTCTTCACATTTACGTACACTGCTTATCTGTGTTTAGTGTCTAATTTTTTTCCCTAAAAAATAACAAACGGATGCAAGAAGGGCCAATAGCGACGCAAATTGTGATAATTGTTGGCCAACTAGACAGATATGCTTGGGCAAATATTTGAGAGAGAGAGAGCATAAATTATGTATCTTAGTCACTATTATCAAGTTAACAATCAATATAGATCACTCTGATACTGAAAATATCCTTCGCGGGGGAATAGTTAAAAGATCTAGAATCTTTTTTACAGGGTTTAAATCTTGGCCAGTGAAAAGCATATCATTGAAGAGAATAAAGATTGTAAACAGAAGAAAATTTTGACCATTAAAGCGTTGGTAAACAGATGTTTTCGCAAACAAATGTGTAAGTGTTGGTTTTCAAGTGAATATTAGGTAAGAAGCATAAGCTTTGTGTTGGGTCGCTTCCTGTTGCTAATAATTGTTTTGAGCTTTGACTTTTCTGGCACTAATGCTGTTTAGTCATCTACAAATGAAAGAATCGTTTATCGAGTAAATCTCTCGCGTGAATCTAGATGGATTTCAAAAGTAATACACAAGTTTTGAGTGACGCGACGCTCAGGAGGGACGCGTTTTTTTTTTTCGCCTAAATCCGCGTTAAACATCGCGCGCGTGACGCGAAGTCCAAAGGCGCTTATTGTGTTGAAAGGAGCTGAAATGGTTTCTTTTGTGTCTAGTGTGTGACGTCATGGCGCAGCTCCAATCAGAGCCCGGAAGCCAGTGGGCATTGGCCCCTCATCCGGCGAAACAATGCTCTGAGTTTTTCATAATGAGGTTTACAGTGTTTGGTGATTGTATGGTCAAAACGTGGAGATCTTTTGCGCTTAGAAAATGACTCTCTCTGTTTAACTTTACTCTTAAGGATCGACAGTTTCGGTTAAATATGGCGTCAGTTTCTCACGAAAATGTATCGCTCGCGATAGAGGAAAGCGCTTGGCTGAGCCGTGCTTGAGGAAAGCACGCAAGCTTCACTTGCGCGTGGTGAACAACGCCAGCTGCGAGAGTACAATCGTCAGTAGCGGTGTCTCCTGGAAATGGAGAAACAAATACCCGACTCAGTAATTCTTGAAGTGTTCAGGTACTTTACGAAAAGAGAACTTGGGGTTTTGGCTCAAGTTTGCCCGCGCTGGAGAAGAATTGCGTACGATCGTTCGCTTTGGTGTGTTGTTGACATGAATGATTTTTGGCCTGCGGTTGATGAAGAGACGTTGTTGATGTTGATCAGGACGCGTTTATCTTCGGTAAAAGCTCTTAATTTGGGCGGCTGTACCCTCACAGCCAAGGTGGCTAAAGAACTCGCGAAAAGATGCCATCAACTCCGCAGTCTGGTCTTTTACGGAGCGGAGGTTGAAAGCGAAACGGGACACGAAGGTATACGCGACTTTCCAACGGGCTTAGAACTCATGGATTTACGCTACTCGTGGGGAAATTTCAAGTTTATGAGAAGATTACCGAGGCATTTTACTCAAATGAGATACGTTGGATTAGGGATGGACTCATCTGAGAGTCTCGTGCCTGATGTTTTTGCGAAAATGAGGAACTTGCGCATTCTTGATTGCACGGATTGCGAGACACTGACTGATGACGCACTTCTCAAGGTCTCGATGAATTGTCCGCACTTAGAATCGATATGCTTGAACGAATGCAAGAATTATCGGGGAAAACACCTTTATCGAGTCCTAAATAACTGTAAATCTGTTTCAACACTGCTTATTCGTTTCACAAAGATCACCGATGAGGCACTGATGGCAGTCAGTTGGGAAAAGACCGTGGTGAAAGAACTCGATTTGACCGGTTGCTATTTCGTGACAACCACTGGCCTTTCAAACGTGATTTCTAGGTTGCCGGATATTCGCTATTTCAAAATGAATCAATGCGGATTTCGGCACATTCTTCATTTGAGAATTTACCAAGAAGTTCGACCAACGTTGGCCTACAAATGTTTAGAGACTTTAGATCTGCGATGGAACTTTCTACTGTCGGCGGAATGTTTGGAGGGCGTTCTGCGACATTCCCCGTCCCTACGATACTTAGGAGTTAGTCACTCCCCAAGGATACCCCCCTCAGTGATAGCTGAGATGTTTAAGTTTGTTTCCAAGTTGAGGATTTTGGAGTTTGGACCTCTTCGTAAGGAGGCCTTGTCAGAAAGTTCATTAGTACCCAACCTTATCAAGATGTGCCCTCTTATTGAGGCAGTGTCTTTAATCAATTTCAAGTTGATTGATGATTCTGATGCGGACTTGGTCCAGGAACTTAGAGACAAATGCAAACACATCAGGGAAGTTAAACTCTGCAGTCCCCGCATTGAGCACGTCGCCATTGGTAACAGCGGAGAAACCATCACTGTGGAACGACTCCTTATCAAAATGGAGAGCCTACTGCCAAGCCCAGAGAACACACTTGGCAAAGTAATCAACAAATTGCATGTTTAGGTAGTTCTTTTTTATAATCATTAAAAATCTTCATTGTACATAGTAGCCAGATGTTGCAGATAAAAAAAAATATATTCATTCTATTTTCACAATCAGAAATTAATATTCAACATTACAGTAATCACCAGTGTATGATATGAGACATTTTCAACTTATGGATTAAGTTGATCATATCGATTTAAAGCCATTCCTTTGTTAGCAGATGGCCGTACTTAATGGACTTCTTAAATATCAGCATTGGATTTTATTATTCCTTAAAAAAATCTCAAATTTCAAATTCTAATGAATTTCCTTTGGGAAAAACATCCAATTTAAAAGAAATTTTACTTCGCCCAGATACTGCAAGGATCTCTCTTTTTTTCACCGAGGTTGAATTCAATTATGGTTCATTTCTATCTAGTTACTTTTTCATTCTTTGGAACTATTTATGTCATCAGTTGTATTGATTTTGAGCAAACAGTCTGTACCTTTATGAAGATTTTTTTCTCAGTAAGCTTTTGTGTTTTGCAACTGAAATTTGGTGTATTACATTAGTTCCCTCTGTTTGCTGCCCAAAATTCACCTCAAATGGGATTATTGTCAAATTGATTTCATTTTTCTCAACATTGTAAATAATACCAACATAGCAGAGTGTGTACCAAGCAAGCTGGACAGTGCAGTGTTGTAAGGAGAATTAATATAGCAGTGATGGACCAGAAAGGAAAGTTTCTCAAGAAATTCCCTATGCATTATTTATCCAACATTGTCTAAGTCCTTCCAACTAGTCTTTGTTAAGATTTGCAACACCACTATTTCTTGTGTGGGAGTTTTTTTTCTAAATGTATTCAACCCTGTTGTTATGGAAGGGCCTAATTATATGTTTAAAATGATGTCTTTGTTTCCAACAGTGGCACAGGTGAATTTGACTTGAGAGTTAAGCCACACTGAATAATCTTAAGTCACTTGAGTATTTCCCTTTTTCTTTTAAGCTAAGGGCTTTGCCATTTCAATTCCTCTAAAGGATACTTTAAACCAACAATTTTTTTGTTCAGTAGTTTTGAATAATTCACAATAGGTAATTGTATATCTCACACTTTACTCACAAATTTAAGTCATTACTTGAAATCATTTACATAACAGGCCCTTCTGCTAGTCATTTCTTCTTTGTCTTGCTGTAGAAGTCAAGTGGTGTTGCAAATCCTTTGTCTAAATGTTGTGTAAGGACTTTAAAAGAAAGAAGTTATTCTAGGACTGGATCCTAAAAATATAGCTCAAAATGTTGAAAATCTATAATGACCAAAAAAGAACATTTAATGCAGTGTATTTATATCATATAATTATGACAAATTTCTTTGAAAAATTGTTAAGAAATCACAATGTTAGTGGTGTATGAGTGGTGTAGCTCAAACTATGTAAATGATGTTTTGAAGAGTTGCCAAGAAAATTGTTATACAATAGCTTGTATGTGTCATATCTTTCTTTTTGATGTATTTGCTAACGAAATTATGCCTACTGCCATTCAAAAGTTCTGACGGGTATGTTGTTATTAAGCTACCTTTTTACTTGACACCCAATTTAGCAAAATGCTACAAATCATACTGAAGGTTGATTACTTCAAAATTGTGATGATCTTTATCACTTTTATGTCAAAATTTTAAAATATTTTAGCATAGTAAGCTACATTTGGAGATTCATTCATTGATTTTCTTTTATATTTCGTAGTTATGATGGGCATTTTCTGTTTCTGTAGAAAAAAAAAAAGATAAATAATTTTTTGAATGAACAAGCTGAACATTCCCTCTTCCTGGGTTTCTTTAGAGCAGATGCAGAGTCACACAACCCTACAACTGTCCATAGCAGCCCAAAAATTCCAATTTCAAACTAGTAGTTATCTGTTTCCATTTTTCCACAAGCTAAGTACCCTCAATCGTATTTGTCCCATTTATTTCAACAAATTTTGACTTAAAACATCATTTGATAAGTGCAAGCTATTGCATGTCTCAGTTCCTGTTTTCCCTCCCACACAAAAGCCAAATAATTGCAGAAAATTGAACTCGCCATTCAATAAATTTTTTTCCCAAAAGAAATTTGGTTGCATAGAGACTAATAAATATCGTGATAAGTGATCGTAAAATCGTATTATATAACAGGTCAGGTAACATGTTTTTGTTTTTTTGTAAAGTTAAGGGGTCACATGACAGGGTTATCCACAGGCCTATCCACCCGTTCAGCAGTCTGGTCTCTAGTTTTCATGCCTGTCCTCGGTCAACATGGCGGACGTAATGATAGCGTTTCTGGAGCTGAACAGTTTGTTTTAGGGAGACTTGCCTACTGTTCAGTTTTTACTCCCGTAGAAATATTTAAGATTACTTATTTGATGTTTGCTTACATGGAGAGGCCATTTTAAATGGCTCAAATGGATCCTGAAGTTGCGAATCGCCTCCACAAGGAAGGCGCGACCCTGATAGTTTTGGACGTTCCCGAAGGCACCGAATTCGGCATTGATTACTTTTCTTGGAACGTTGGTCCACGATTTAAAGGAGTAAAAATGGTACCACCCGGGCTTCATTTTATACACTACAGCGCAGTAGCTGGTGGAGGAGAAAGCGCTGCGAGAGCGGGCCTATTTCTATTCACAAAGTGTCAAGATATCTTTGTTATGAAATGGGATCCGAGCAGTGAGGATGTGATTCAAGTGGTTTGTAATGAAGAAGAATTAACAAGATATAGGCAAGGTATTGTATTTTTACATTTTCATGCTGATATTTTTTAACCCATGAGTGACCAAGATAGGATTTCTTCTTACAAGATAAATTTATCACTCAGACAAGTAATGAGAATAAAGAAAAATATACTTGTTTTAATTGATCCAATACCAAACCTTCAGTACCAACATCATAAGAATTGTATAGCAGACAGTAAGGAGAATTACTAATAAGAACCTTCACAGCGCCTCTGTCTACTAAGGGGTATAAATGGTTACTGGCAGATTATCAGGGAAGTCCAATGAAATGATTTAGGGTAACCTTGCAATGGACTGGCATCTCATCCAGGGGAGAGTAAATATATTCCTAGTGGCTTCTTGCCATAGACACCAGAATGAGCTTGGCTTGAGTACAGACTTTACTTTTCACTGTGAATGTAGTGTGCTAATTGGTAGAGTTTGAACACGCATGAAAATTGTATATGTGTGTCTGATAACCATGTGTCTGAGCATATAAAATGCATCTGCACAGCAAACATGTAGACTGATACTATAGAGTGCTGAAAGTTTAAAACAGAGAATTGTGTGAATCACTAGCAGTCATGGTGCTCACAATATTTTTAACACAGTTTGCGATTTTATTTTTTGACATGTATAGGTTTACAAGATTTGGATTCTTTTCTTGGTCCCTATCCTTATGAACACTTGAAGAAATGGGTCTCCTTGACCAGCCATATAACTAAAGATTTACTAGATAGACTTCAACCTGTATGCAAAAAGATTTCTTCAGCAACTGAGCTTCCCCAACAGCCACCGCATACAAGAGCAAAGCCTTCAATGTGTGAGGACACCATTTCTTCATTTGCGCATGATCCAGATTCTGTGATAAGATTTTCAGAGATTCCCAAACAGAAGTTCCCAGAGGGTGCCTCTCCAGCAGAAATTAGCAAACATAACATGGACAATAGTTATGTTCTTGGTAACATGATCAGTGGCATGAAAGGTAAGTATTTTTGTGGGACCTGTAACTCATTTAAGAAGTTATTACTGTTAAAAATTATGCTCTCCTCCTCTTAATCCTGTAACTCCAGGGTCAAATTTTTAATTCTCCTTACTGTCAACTATACAATTCTTATAATGTTAGTTCAGAGAATTTAGTATTGGATCAACTAATTATCCCCAAATTTATATTTTTCTTTATTCTCATGACTTATCTGGTTGATATTGTATTGATATTGTAAGGAGAAATTCTGCCTTGGTCACTCATGGGAGTTAAAGGATTAAAAGTGAATCTTGAATTTATTTTCTGAGCTTGTTTTGATCAAACTATGGAAAGATACATGACAGCTTCATTCAGCCAATTTTTGATCTGAAAGTTTGCAGATTGCCTCAACATTTTGATTTCTAAAAGTAATAAGCATCTACTGTGATACCCTTACAAAGTATCACCCCTGAATCAACATTAACTCTTTACACCCAACATCATAATGCATATTCTCCATACTGTTCTCTACACATTTCCTAGGTTCTAACAAGGAGAATTTGTAAAACCATCCAGAAATTCGTTAGTCACTGATCATTTCCTTCATTCTCATGACTTAAACATTTGATTCAAGGGATAGGACCTGATTGTGGTTTTATCTGAATTGTATCTTTCTTGTTTCCTTTTTCATTGCTTCTTTTTCTTTTCTTTATCATCCAAGACAGAAAGGAAATTGTTGGTGAACTTCAGTTTGCCTTTGTGTGTTTCCTTGTTGGCCAAGGTAGATATTTTGCGTTTATTTATTTATGTTCATTAATGTAAATATTATGGTGCAGTTGAAAGCTGTTTTTTCAAGAGTGTGGTTGCCTTACCTTTGTCACTTCCTGCATGGTTATTAAGGGCAACTATACTCTCTATGTAGTTTATAATTGTTGTAGTTTATGTGTAACTGTTGGGTATAGATAAAGTTGTTGTTGTTTTTATGAAACATTCTGTAAACAGACAACCTGTTTGACCTCAGCCACAAATAAATCTCGTTTTAAGGGAGCTATTTCTTGATATTTTGAGTTGTTAAATCTGACTTTCAAACTCCTGAATATTAAGTCTCAATAAAGTATAAAAACAGCAGTGAATATAAGCCAGAGAGAGATAAAACATAGCTGTGAATTAGACTTTGTTTTGGAGGAAAAAAACTACTGGTACCTCACTGGAATGGATAATTAGCTAAAAATTTGCATTTTTGGCAGTGTATGATGCATTTGAACACTGGAAAAGACTTCTCAATCTGCTGTGTAGTTGTGATGAAGCTTTGTCAACTAACAGTGAGATATTTGATGCCCTGATAGGTAAGTAGTCTGTTTTATCACTGAGTTTTTCAAAGCACATACCAATCAATTTGAAATCTATTTATAATTTGGGAAAGAGTGACTAACTTGTGTATGATGGAGTTAAATGGTAAAATTGGTGGATTTCATCCTTCTACTTCTAAGATCTCATCAGTGATTCTCCTTACTGTCTGCCATCCACTTCTTAGGAAGTTATTCTGGCAAATTTGTTAAATTAAATCGGTTATTAATCCCTAGTTGGTATTTTTCTCTAATCTCATCAATTGTCTGCTTTATACTGTAAGGAGAAATTCTTTCTTGGTCACTCATGGGAGTTGAAGGGTTTAAAAGAGACTTAATCTTTTAACTCCCAGTTCAAATTTGTAATTCTCCTTACTGTCAACCATACAATTCTTATAATATTAGTTCAGAGAATATAGTATTGGATCAGCCAATCATCCCCAAATTGATATTTTTCTTTATTCTCTTCACTTATCTGGTTGATCTTGTATTGATATTGTAAGGAAAGTCATTCTGTCTCAGTCGCTCATGGAAGTTAAAGGGTTAAAGTGATAAGATACTGGCACAGGATATCTTCTATGAGAAAAAAATATTCGAGAGTTTTTGTCTGTTAAAAGATGGCTGACAAGGAAAAATCCTAAATTCCTTTTGGGAATAAAACCTGAAACCCAGGGATTCCCAGCTCCTATGCTCTACAACTGAATCACAGAGACTCTTTGGTGAGGTGGGCCAATACAAGGTTCAATTGTGACATGCATCCTGTGTACCATTAGGATCAGCCGTGTTGAAAGCATCATATGTGTAAATGAAAAGGTTGTAAATCTCAGCTTGGTAATGAAACAGAAAAGATTTTTCTTTGTCTCATCTGGAGTGTGGGGTAAAGAGTGTGGGCAAAAGGAAAAGAGTATTTTTTTATTAGCTATACCAACCATCTTGTCAACTACTGCATGTCGACAAGATGATGTTAATCCAAAACAGTCTCCTAATTTTTGTAACTTAAGACTTTTTTCCTATTTGGGGAGAAGGTGGAGATATGCAGGACTGGGAAAAGAAAAGACCCTCTGTCATTGCTACTGTATTGATGCATTAGACTGCTTTGTATGAGGGGTACTTGTTACAAAGCCTAATATGACTCCTGATCAATTACTGAATTCTCCTTTCAAACAATCCTGTATTCCCTTGTGAAACTGAAGGAGAAGTTGATGTTGCATAAAAAGCCACTGAGAGTTTTATTCCCTACAACCCATCAGTTGAACATTATAGCCACATCACATAAGTGCAGTGATGTTGATTTTTATATTCCTTCTTTTCTTTGTATACAAGTTTTTAATTTTTTTCTTTTGTTCTTTATTAAGTTACTACTCTGCCTTGTTTCGCTTAGGTGTGTTGCATTTTCAAGTGCAAGAAATTCCAAAAGATTTCTTTGTGGACATTGTGTCAACCAACAATTTCCTTACCACAACATTGCAGGTAATGGCCTGTGAGGATAAATATTATTTCCTTTGTAGAGAGACGTAATTGCTAACAGGAGAACCTGTTTGAAACAGATAGCCTTGGCACTATCACCAGTGTCAGCTGAATACAGCTTTAGTAAACTGCAGGATGAAATTAGTGTTGTAATCTTGAAATGGAACAAAAAGAACATTCAGCTAGCTTTAGAACCTAACCCTTCCAATTCAATCGAATAACGCGTCACAACAAGAATTTTAAAGGTTTTAATAATGAAAAAAATTTAACCGGTAACTGAACGTTATTACCCCACTAAAAGTATATCTAATAGTTAATTACATTAAGGTACATAAGTTTAAGATACTTCCTATCCCTAACATCATAAAAGGATAATCGAGATGGTGGAGAGGTGATGTTCATTTAAAGAAATTTATGAAGAGAAGTCATTACCAAAACTAGACACCCAGCGGAACTTAAAAATCGATGAGGCTGAGGCCTCGAGAAACTGTTTCCGTCCCGAGCCTCCCGCAGCTTCATTTTCACGCTTTACCCTTTAAAACGCTTCCACAGGGTGTTTCTGTTTAGGTCAATTTTTTTTATACTTTTATGAAACGCTCTATGGAGATTTAGATTTCCGAAATTAAGATGTAAAACGACACTTATTATCCCTGAAATTATCTTGTATTAGATCGTATTAGGCATCTTTGAGCTTAGCCGAAAATCTTCCTAATCCTTTAGTCCTGTTACTTACGTGATTGTTTTGTTCTGTATTTCTTTGTTTGTATAGTAATTATCCTAACTCGATGTCGTGTATGCTGTTGTTTATCGCCTGGTCAACATTTCCCCCGCTTTACCCTATTTTATTCTCCATTCGCTTTTTCCTCATTCTTTGCTTTATTAATCGTTCAGGTGTTTTTCTCCAACATGGAGAGTTCGACGACTGCGGATAAAAAGTTAGTGGACAAGGCGCGGCGATTTCGGCTTCATCTAACCAAACGATTCAACTGGGATTTTGAGAGCGAGCCGGAGGAGTTTGCACCAGTTGTGGTTGAAACATGATGTGTAAACACCGCTTGTACTGAAATCAGTTCGGAGCTGGATTACACTGGTGAAAAATTTGTCATCAGCAGTGAATGTAAACTTTTTTTTTCTTTGTTGGGCCGTCAGGAAAACCATCAAAAGGTCACAAAGTCATTCCCTTGTTTATGTTAAAAACTAGAGGGTTTGCTGGTTTTCCAGGAATAGCGATTGGGACGGCATAAGGTGTGTGCGTTGAGGAAGGGAATCATCTCAATTGTACTACCGTAGTGCTTGCTATAACAAACCTGCATTGCCTAGCGCGCACACCTGCAGCCAGCGAGCTGTAGATTTGCTCTAGAGGTATTCACGATGGCAAATATACTAGACAACAAAGCGCTACCTGTTCAATTTTCCCTGCGTGCCTGGCTGGCTGCCGTGCTCTGGATAAAAAAAATCTCTCCCACTTCAATGAGTGTCTGCGACATGGCTACTGTTTTTATGGATATTACTCGTGATATTTTTTTAACACAAATCTGAACGCCATCATCATAAAATTCTGGCCGTGCTCTTACTGGCAATATCAGTCAAAATTTATACCTCTGATTTAAGTGTTTAACTGTGAAGCGGTGTTTATTCAAAGTAATGAAACTTTCAACAGCCCACTTAAACGGCACATGCCCTAAAAGAAGTATGTCTGCTTTTTCTGCGAATAGGATTCTTTAATTTCCTTTTCTCATCTTAAACTATGATAGATTCAAAACCGCGATGAAGAAAGGAATTAGTAAATGAGACAAACTATTTTTTTTTTCTTTTTACCGCAAAAGTCATCGTGTACCATGAAATTCCAGACCCAGTACTCTACAGTATAGTGAAACTCTCAGTAAAAAAAAGCTCCACGTTCGACTGGACGGCGTGTTTTTGCTTCTTATTCAGTTCACTTACGATGCCGGCTTGGGTAAGCCTTCCGTGCTTATTTTTCCCATAAGCCGGAAATCCTTAACCCTTCCCTTAATCTATCACATGCAATATTTTAAAATAAATGTTACTATTTTGCTCGAAATAGCGATCGAGCCCGGTACATTTCACATGGGATTTAAACTCCCCCTCTGTCCGCCTGCCTCACATCAGACCTATCTCCTTCTTTCAACCGCCCTGGCCTTCCCCTCCCCCGAGGGGGGAAAACCGTCTATCTTCAAAGCGTGACCCATATTAGCTCCGTAAATTTCCATGTTACACTGACATGTCTCAGTCCTTATACGAGAGTTCCTTTCCTCAACCTCCCTAAACCCCTTCTTCCAATCTTCCCTGATCCGCAATCACAACCGAAGCTGAGTTCCAACACAAAGCGTCATGGTAAATCAATGAAAAATTTGTGTCGGAACTATTGAATGAAATCTGACACCCTAACCACAGGGGGTGGCGGCTGACCCTCGTCCCTGTCACGATTATGAATGACTTCCCACAGTTTGGCACACCAAGTGAATGTTGAACAAGGGAGATACATCGGCAAAATGTCGTGTCCTCATCGCAGCGCTGTAGTGGTGATTTTGTGTCTATTTTCACTGTTCCCTGGTTCTATTCGAAGTTCCCCCGGATACGGTATGTTTATGCTTTAAATATTTCATTGTTTTCTTATGCGAGGTACTCGGAGTGACCGTGTTCATCTTTCATTCTACTTTTGCGATCCTGTCAAGATAACGATAACTGTTTTTGTCTTCCATTGGATTCAATTGTGAATTCTTTTCATGGCTGCTGTTTGTATGATCCAGGATAATCAGTTGTCTATCAATCACTCATTTACGGCAAACGTTTCTAATTCCGTCATAAAAGGTGTTTATACCGTGCATTCAATCCAAGATTCCTCGTAAAATCATGGCGAAATGATAGCATTTAGATTTAATCATTAGAGTTGTAACAAGACTCCGAAGTTGAAGCTTAGAGCTCAGGAATTTATTATCAAAACACCACGAATACTTGCCTTTAAATACCTCTAGCAGAGAGCATAAAGCTACGATGAAGTAATTCTTCCATTAGGAGAAAAATCTGGAAGTTGCCGTAAAACACAAGTATGTCAATTACAGTAGTATCATTTACAGATACTCTATCAAGAACCTGGTTAACTGCGAAGTATTTTATCATAAACAGCGGCAAAAATGCAGGCTAATGGATTTAATAAACCCCAAATTAGTATTTTTGTTTTCCCGGTCACCATGTACATTAAACAGAAACATAGCCGCGTATAAATTCTGGAAAAAAAAACGTATTCAACCTTTCGCTAAGATTTATATTCTGCCTGGCTCGTCTACCAGAGAAGCAGTGTCGTCATGTTCCACCTCCTTCGCGGTCGCGCACGAAAATCGCAATTCGTGGTTTTCCTTAACATCGTCAAGTGATCTTTGCGTGCCACTATCCCCCTACAAAACCTAGAACAAGAGTGATGATCGATTTGTTTAACGTAAGAGTGTGAATTAAGAGACTACAGATGTGTCACCGATTCGCTCAGTTACACTCGTGCTGATGATAAGAACCTCATATACCCTCGTTACGGATTCGCGCAGTATGTTAGCTTTAAATATGCTATGATTTTAACAGTCCATTCCTTTGTCGTCTACGAGACTGTGCCGCATTTAAACAGCCTAGACTGAGAGTTTGTGAGTTTGTTAAAATATTATGTCTTGAACACAATAACAAAATGGAAAGGTATATCTTCAACAGAGTGATGATTTTGACACAGCCTGTCCAAACTTTTGACGAATTTCCTCCTGCCTTTCGTTCAGTATTCTGACGCAGTGGGTGGGGCTACAAAGCTCGCACCACAATATAATCCCCTCCTCTATCAATGTGGGATAAAGCAGAAGTTGCATGGAAAGACCCGACTTCGGACAAGTTTCGCAATAGCCCAGTAGGAGAGTTAAAAGCTGGGATTTTATTTCGATTCAATTTTCGTCATTACTTCTGCTCTGATCTACACGCGTGATCCTGATGTTAGATCATGTTACCACAGATTTTCTCTGATTACGGGCGATTAGCGCCGTCGGATTAGATTCTGCGGAACAATAAATAAAGCTATCAGGGTCCTAGTAACGCTCAATGAAAGAGTGATGACAAATTTCGTCTCAAGTAATTGAAAACAGGAACATCGGGAAAACCACTTAAGGTTAGACTATTAACAGCATGCGTTTTACGTAAATGCTTTCTTGACAAGAACCTGACAAAAGTTTCCCAGTGTTTTTTGAGAATTATCGGTGGTTTAATGTTTCTTAATATGACCTTTCCTAAAAAAAAAGGCTTTTAATAAGCTCTTCACACAAAACAAACGTGACCTTGACCTATGCCAAGGCGCGGTGTTGTGTTGCGAAGATGCTTGCATAAAACCTCAAAGGGTTTTTTTTTTCTAAAATACTTCAAAATGCAATACCTTGAGAATGAATTAGATTACCTTCCGTCCTTTTTCACTCTTTTTTATTCCCTCCCATCTAAAGGATCTATCAGTGAACTTTCTGGTTTAGTTCTCGAGCAAACCCCTGTTAGTGACACCTTTGTAACTCAAACCCTTCCCATATCATGTGAAGCTTGGGTAAGCTGTGGCTCTGAGTCACGCAATGGCACTGGAGGGATGGGTGGACAACGAGGCGGGGCCTATCGTGTGATAACCATAAACCTATCGATGCGCTTTCGAGCAAATAAAAAATTGTTGTCTCAATTAGAATACGAATCGGAAAAAAATCGGAAATTAAGCCCCCAATTTTTTTTTCCCGGAAAAAACACAGACACTTGTTTTTTTCACCGGGAGTCGCTGTTTTAAAATACCCGTTTGTTGCTGAGCAACGACCAGCACCCACTTTTGTTCGTTGAATAGGGGGGGATAAACATTTATCCGTTTGTTACAGTGGTGGCAAAATTTTTGCCGTGTTGTTGGGGTACATGTGCTGTGTTTAAATTCATCTGGCCTAGTTTGGATAGGACTAGATTGTAATTGCTCCTTTTCTAATCAAAGCGTGTTTTGTTTCTCTGAATAGTCTTCGAACACAACAACTACTTTTACAAGTTTGTATTTCCTGAGGATGACACTCGAACTTGGTACGAAGCGGAAACGCTTTGTAAGACGCGTGAAAACGGCCATTTGACAAGCCTTGTATCTAACAGAGAGATAGAATGGGTAAATGGTGTGATAAAAAACGCCGTACGAGATTCGCAGACAAAAGTCAGGCTTTGGATCGGAGGGAACGACCAGAGAATTAATGATGTATGGGATTTCCTCGACGGGGAACCTCTACGGTATAATGTTGTTCCCTGGGCGCCCGGACAGCCATGGAGACCCCTGGATGTACATTACGCCTACTGTGTCTCTCTTGAGTTTGAAGGTGAAAGCTCAAGATGGTACGTTGAGGACTGCTTTAAGGCGCACGGTTATATCTGCAAGTCAAAGCGTAAGTTACAGTGGTGATAGCCCTTTGACATACGATGTGGGATGGGTTAGGTGACAGTAGTTGAAAAAAAAAAAACCAAGGGGCCTTGGGTGGGGTCGTGTAACGCAATTTTCAGTGGTCAGAGGGTTTCGTATCAGGCCACGTAAGGTCTCGGTTCCACGCTGTTAAAGAAATTCTACAACGCTGGCATTCAGTGCCATAACCTAGATTCATAAAGATGTCATCGCAATGTGGTGAGTGGTTAGGGCGCTGGACTTGTAATCTGGTGTCTCGGGTTCAAGCCCCTCACCTCACCTGGCTACCAGCCCCACGGGGGGAGTGGTCAGTTTATCATTATCATCGCAAAAATAAGCTACCCATGGAATACCAAATGTTGTCAAAATATTAATCGAGGCCAATTAATACCTTTTAAGTAGCAAACGGTGATTTAAAAAAGAAACTCGACATGCCTGGAGAATCGGATCCTTCAAAATCTTCCAATTTTAGTACATGACTTTTTTTTGCTTTCTGTTAATGGGAAATTCCCTCTCTTTTTGCAGAGCCGTCTTCAAGAATCACGGAGAAAAAGAGATTCGGATACAGTAAGGGCCTTGAAATTCAAATACAACAAAATTAACAGGAAACAACATATGATGTTTTAAAAACATTTTGTTGAATTTGATTTGCGTTTAATTTAAGGTTTCGATTATATCTAATTGTCTTCCTGCTGTCCTCGAGACCTAGCCGGCCACACTGGTATCCTGTTTTCTAAGGGAAGAGGATGAGTGGCGGGGATGATATTTCCACTATTTTGCAAGATCACTCTTTGTCCTTTGTTTAGACATAAATAGTTCCAGATATCTTATCTTTACGCCGACCAATTCTCATTTACGAGAGCCTTGTGAATTTCAGGTTGGGAATGGGGAAATCACATTTACAAATTCTTCCCTCTACCGTGGACCGGTCTGAGTTGGACAGAAGCGGAGGAGTACTGCTCGGTGATGGAGAAAGGCCATCTGCTAAGTATCCGATCTCGGAAAGAAAGCCGATGGGTCACCGACAGAATCCGACAAATTCGTCAGGTAATCGGCTTCCGAAAGTTATGGATTGGAGCATCGGATTTTGGACATGAAGGAGAGTACGAATGGTCCGCTAAAAAACTACCTGTTACTTTCCAACGGTAAGAAAAGGGACAGATGTATTAAAATCGAAGAAGGAAAAAAAATGGGAATTCATGATTGTAATGATTCAATCAAAAGTCACTCAACAAAGGACAAAAAGAAAAATGGAAAGGATAGGAGGGATGGAGAAGGATTGGGGGTACGAAAGTTGAAGGTTGAAAAGGGTGGAAGAAGACAAAGGAAAGGACAGATTAAAATGCGGGAAGGGAAGAGAAGTTGTAGCACGAGCAGAAAAGAAATAACTGAAGCCTAAATGGGGAAGGAAATCGAACAGGGGAGAGGGTAGGGTGCTAAAGAGATGAGAGAACATGAGGAAAATAAATTGTTCTTTTTTGTCCTTTTGATTTGAAATATTTTTGTGATAGAGCGGCAATTAGCCGGTATCCTGGCTATTGTGTTTACTGATGTACTCCTCGACTTTAGGCCGTTCCCATGAAGGACATTTCGAAGCTAGTCGTCACCCTATTCAGTCATCTTTTTAGCATCAATTCTTACTTTGTTTTTGCTTCTTGTGTAGATGGGCTCATGGCGAGCCTTCTCATTTCTCTAAACATCACAGAGAGGACTGTATAGCTATTCGTTCCCATCCTGATTGGGGAAAATGGAGTGACGAGAGCTGTGTGATGGAACATCCCTTCATATGCAAAACAAGACGTAAGTGGTGGTGAATGGTCCTCATTTGAGCCTCGGTTTGATTTCCTGGTCCCAGAGAAGGGGACTAGTACATCAAGTCGAGGCTCACTCGTAAACTTATCGCTTACAATAAACGAACAAACAAAGTTTTCTTTCAAGTTTTGGCTAAACCGCCAAAGTTTCTCCTTTCTTTTAAAAAAGCCGTTCTTATTTTAAGAAATTTGCTGTCGCTCGATGAGGCTCCGTACGAACGTGAGTTTCAAAAGACGAGACGTTTGTTTCACGACTTTTCTTCAGGGAACTTTATCGGTAAACTTAAACGCAGTATTAGTCTTTTAAGTTTTTATCTTAGTTCATATAAAAGACGCTATAGTGTTGTCAGTCGTCTTATAGTTTTGGAAAAATCTGGGTTCGAGAGCTGACTGGGTCATTGTTTGTGTCCCTGGGTAAGAAACTTGCATCTTACATTACCCTTCCCCACCCAGGGACATAACTGTTGACCAGCGGAAAGAAACTTGGGAAAGAAAACAAAAGAAACAAAACAAGAGGCGGGAGTGGAGGATAGGGGAAGGGGTTGGTTTCGCCGATAGAGCCTAACCACTTTCTTTTCCTATTTCAGTGTGTCTTGGTAAAACAGACTTGGCATTTATGGTCGATTCCTCGACATCCGTCGGCGAAAGTAACTTCCAGGAAGCTAAAGACTTTGTGTGGTCCGTAGTCAGAAACTTTCCAATCTCAAACAACGACACACGTGTTGCTGTCATCCGCTACTCCTCACAAGCGGATGTGATTTTTGATTTTCAATTCAGTGCCAAAAACAATGTACCCTTTCTCAAAGAAACGCTTGACAATATGGAATACGTTGGCGGAGAAACGAAAACTGAGTTAGCATTGGATCTCGCGCGCACGGGCCTATTCACAGAAAAGAGAGGATCGAGAACAAAAGTACCCAAAATTCTCGTGGTGATGAGTAATGGAAAATCGGACGACGCCTTAGCTGTTGCGCGTACATCCATGGCCTTGAAAAGACAGGAAGTGACCGTGGTGGTGGTGGCAATTGGTGACGAGGTGGACTTGGAGGAGCTGCTGTTAATGGCATCGACCCCTGAAGACGTCATAAGTGTTAGCACATTTAGTACGCTGAAGAAACGGGTGGGAAAAATCAGGGATAAAGTCTGTGACGGTGGGTGGATTGATTACGTTAAAACACAGGCATGCATCACTAGAAACAGTCTTTTTTATGGTTTTTTTCCTTTTTTCTTTTCATAATTGAACAGTACAAACAAACCACAACGATTAACGATCGTTGATTACTACAAGCAGTCCTTTTCGGTTGGTGAAGTCGGTCGGAAATAATTAATGTCAGCGCGCATCTCGGAACTGTCTTTTCATGCACCCCACCCCCAGAGTTCTGTGTAGCGTGCTCACATACACAGGACGAAATCACATTTTTCCGTATTTCTGAAACGTGGCGGAAACATGCAACTCCATGTTTCCGTTATGTTTAACATGCACAAAAAGTGGTCCGGTTCCGTTGTATACGCAGCAACGGAAACGCGAGAAAACGTCACGAAACCGGTAACGGAAACACAGGTTATCCGTCGTGTTTCCAGAACGGTTTAACATGTTTCTGCCACGTTTCCGTTTACGGATTCTTGCAATTTCGTCCTGTGATACTTTATTTTTTCTGGCTTTTTTTGACTCTCGCCGACTGCTCGTTGTCCAAATTGATTGTTTCTACAGTTATTTTAGGACCTTACGAGTCAACCTTCTGCCTTTTAAGTTTAATTGTTTCTTTGATCTTGCAGGCTTAGTCTGGTAGGAGTTTTCTTTTTTTATATATAATTTAACAGTTGCTATTTCATTGTTATTTTCAGAAATGGTTGAGAGTCAAAATAGGAGAGAGCTTGAGGAGGAAGAGGAAAACAGCGTCAAATAACCTGTGCGTTGTCGAAATGACTTTTCAATATCAATATGGCGGCTGTAGTAGCAGTAAATTGTAAATTGAATAGATTTTTTATTTGAAAATTAGACGCACAGTTTCATATTATCATCGTAGATTTTTGTTTTTTAATTTATTTATTGACGCTGCATTGAAGAACTTTTGCAAATTACTAGAGCTGGCACAACGAACGTGAATATAAGATGGAGACTGGGCCTGCACGCTCCAAGCAGCACAGGCATATTTTTTTAATGTCCGCATCACCAAAAAAAAAAAAGGAAAAGAAAAAAAGCTGATCAAAAGAAAAAATAACTCCATGCGGAATGTGTCGAGAAAGTGATAGTTCATTATCGTATGTCCATTGAAAAAAAAAGAGAATCTTGTGATTGATATTGTAATAGATGTTGCGATATTTTTTCGTTTTAAAAGTTCGCACGTTTCGAATGCATCAGTTGTTATTTTGGCTAGATTTTGTGCGCAGTTAGTCCGAAAAATCTAAGTTGGAAATAAAAGTTACTATGTTCCCAAAACAATAGCTTTGTGTTGCCTCAGTTGAGATGATTATTTTACTAAAAATAACTGTAATTTTCAAACCTCAGATATTTGCACAAGCAAACAAACGCACTATAAATAACTCAGGAGTCCAATAAATGTACCATAAAAACCGACATTTAAATTTTTGCAGAGATGGCAAGAAAACCATCTCTTTCCATTCCAAAATGCTTCACAGTTACGGCTGCCCTTAAAATCATATTGTAGATGAAATAAACAAGTTAATCTTAGGGCATTCTCTCATGCAAATTTTATCGAATACATTAAAAAATTCCTTATCATACCCATCATCGTGTCTAGGATTCCTCTCCTTCCTGATGAGAGAGAGAGAGAGAGAGGAACCCTGGGGTTGAGGTCGAATGATGCACAAGCAAGCGCATGCCCAGTTACCCCTTTACCAAGGGGTAGCGAATCGATCACGATTTACTAAATACACACATTAAATTCTAACTCCACTTCTTTCTTCACGACACACATTTCTTTAGCGGCCATCAGTACACTGCACTCCTGAACCACCTAGATTAATTTTCCAGTGTTCTAGATGAGAAAAGGTAATGTAAAATTCTGTTCAGCAGTTCAAATTATTTAGGCTAACAATCGTTATTAAGTTCACTCCAACGACTTGCCGCAGTCACTGCAAAACTTGTCTCCAATTTTGCTCGGGTGCCCACAATGCCTACAAAATCTTGTTCCCGGCTGAGATGCCCCATTCCTCTGCTGTGCGGGGTTAAGCGAGAGAAGAGCCGACGTGCCAGGCCTGTTAAAAAAATACCCCGCAACGACGGGAAACTGGAACCTATCTGCCATTGACGGGCTACGTTCAGGTGGGCTGCACGTGGAATGAACGGGCTGAAATGCGCTAGGTGTATTGGGGCTTTTGTCGTTTGGACTCTTCAACGACTGCGCTTGCGCAGCAAGAGCTCCTGGAAACATATACGACGGAGACTTGGCGATGGGAGAGAACGCTGACTTAGCCTGATTGCCGTCGCAAGGGATAAAGGAAGCAGAACCGTAGCTTCTAAGAGGAAGAGGCAGGCTAAATGGTCTTTGATTGTTCTCCGGTAGAAGAGACTCTATAGCTTTGACCAGGTCTTCTTCACAAGCCCCAAGGATGAGCTCTAGAATGGCTCTACTTTGATCAGGAAAAATCCGCTGGAGAAGTTCTAAAGAAAATTTAAATGCTTCCGTTTCTTTCCTGTGGGGGGAGAGGCGGGGTACTTTTCGTCGCTCGAAATCAGGTTCTTTATCTTCATCAATGGAAGATCTCTTGTGGTTCTCTTCAGCATCTGAGCCGTGATCTTTCTCAAAATCTTCCGGACTCACTGGTTCCTCCTTGATTTTAACCTCATAGGACTCAACAGATTTTGATTGAGAGGTTAGCGGGGTTTTTTTAATCTCTTCCTTTTCCAGCTCTAGACAAAGGAACGAAGACACACACGCTTAAATTGGTAGTTTAACAAGTACGGGCTTCGTAAATTTAATAACGTAACCATAAAGTGCTAAGGGTCTGAAACTCCACGTGGAGAACAAAAAAGGGCAAAAAATATATAACCCGCGGCAAAATAGGAAAAAAACACTCGCCTCTAGCTCGTGATATATTTACAAAGTTTTCTCGTGTTCTCTCAGCATCACAAGTGGGTTATTACGTCGGTAAACCGAAAGAAATTGGAGTCTATTGCTTAAACATATGGTGCTTTCTGTGGGAGGTTGGCAGAAAAAAAAATGAACTCCCTGATGACGTAAGTCCTACGTAAAGGTTATCCATCGACAACGTACTCTATAACATATCCAGCTTTCTTAGTCTGGCAATTCAATTATTATCTAATAAATTCATCATAAATTTCTACTCAGTTCGCAACGAGTCTTGAATTACGACCAGAAATTACAGAAATTTCTTTTGCAAGGCAAATGCACGCAGCATTTATGTTAAATTTGATGAATGCCACAAAGGGGGATAAACAACTTATAGTTATGCTGTATATGTATTTCAGAAATGTTTTAAACAACACTTCAAATACGTTGAATTAAGTAATTCAACGTATTTGAATTACTTGCTGGGAAGTGAAAGCTGTCAGTCCACTCGTCAAACATTCTGTCTCTTGAAACTTTCATAACATTCGTCATATTTTGCTATTCGTGCTGGTTACTACCGATCTTTGGAAAAACTGCAGACCATTAAGAGCTTTTTTAAATTATTTCTGTAATTCGTATGAGACATTAATTTTCTTTTTTCGATTTGAAAATGAATACCATTTCGAGTGTTCCATTAGAATTTCTCATCGGTTGCTCCTTGAGTTTCTGTGGAAAGTTAAAGCTGTTCCGGAGATAGATCTATTTTACTTAAAATCAAATCCATCCCAAAATGTAAAAGCAAGGAATTTTTTTTGTATATTCTTAATAAATTTTCGTCTGGAAGCCTCTTAAACAGATGAGATGATGGTTCGTTGTGGATTAAAAAATAACCATGTCAGAGCATAAAATGATTATTCGCTCGTTCACTTGAGGGTTACTTATCAAATCAAATACATTTTTGATTCAATATTATTCAAGCATTCTTGTTCTTTGTCTTGTTAGCCAAATAAAGCAAACAAAAAATCGAGAGTAAAAGAATCTATATGCGAAGGCTTTACGTTTGCCGGGAATCGAGAAAATCATTAGATCGCTGGCGAACAGTGATGTAAAATATAGCCGAGTTTGAACGAACTTCTTTGTCTAACTTACTTCAATGGACACTTTCCTAAAGATGGCTTAAGAGTAAAACCACCTGATTCTAAGGTAAAGAAGTCATTTATATCAGCACCCATACAGCCATCATCTATGTGGTGATCTTGTAAAGTTTCAAAGTGCGCCAGTGGTGATTCAGCCGAAAATTGATGATGAATTCTAAAGGTGCAAATATGTATCATTCATCTAAAAGGTTGTGGCCATTTCAGATTATCTTCTCTCCCAGAACATGACTTTTATTAAATTAGTGTTTCCAGTACGAAATGTTTTGATGATGTACTTTCTATTCGAATCTTAGCACAAATTTAAGAGATCTTGGCATTGTTAGATCAGCGAGGGAAACCGACCGAGGGAAGCGGCCTCGTTGCCTCTTGTGCGGTTACGTGCCTTGTTATTGACTTAACAAGGGTTAGTTTTAGCGAAGCAACTTAAATATCAAAGTCGATAAACTGAGAATATCTAACAGGAAGATGTGTAATTTATAATATTTTAATGGCATCAGTGAACAAGGATTGCAATCCCGTAAAAGCACGAAAGAAAGAGAGACAACATTATTTACACTTGTCACATAAAAAGAAAAATTTCAACCAATTGACGCAATTTTTTGTAATGAATATTCTGTTGACTAGGGGGTATTAAGTAAGGAAATCGTATTCCAGGCTTCGCTTTTTCTCCTGAATGCAAATACGGTCATTTTTTATGATATGTCTACCCATTTTCTGAAGAGTTAGACAATTATAAACCGACTGTCTCTAACGAAGAAAACAATATCTATCCCACGTAATGTATTGAAGCGCCTGAACGCATGTTCACAAGAACTTCGAAAAAGCACAAATTGTCCAGTGGCTTGGTAGCTAGGCGACGGAAACATTTCTTTGTAGAATCTGGCTTTGACGAGAGAAAAAACAACTTTCTAATATCGATCTCACTGTTCATTTGTTTCTAGATAAGAGCTTAGCAATTACGAAGTGTTTCTGCGCGAAAATGTCGCGAATTATTAATGTAAGTTATGTAGTACTTATGCAAGTCAGTATCCGGTATGACAGGCGTACACGATTTCTTTTCTATCATTTCGGCTACGCTTTTATCTGGCTATACATTTATATAGTTATTTAATTTTATAGCAAAAGCTTTTAAAGGGTACAATTTCCAGCTCGTCAATTTGAAAGGAACGCTTAACTAATAGCACTTATCAAGTGAACAAACAATTTTCGTAGACGTAAAAGAAAATAGAGACAGTCTAATAAAAAAGATTTTTCGCCAGCGATCAAGGAAGACTAAAAACTTCACGCGCGAAGGTTTTGCGCAAGAAACCTATGCTTGAAAATGCTAAAAAAATTTATTGATGCGAACCCTTTGTAATCGGCTTTTATCGCCACAAGAAAACTGTTTTGTTCCAGTTTGGGACAGACACAATAGCAGGTATAAAACCTGACAGACTTTAAATTCTGGTGGTTTCGGTTTTTTCTTTAGACAGTTCGCAAAAGAAGCGCCGATCGACAGATGAAACTTCATTTCGATCCTCAGACATGTTCCGGATAGAACTTTTGCTGTGTTTCATCAGTTGTGAGACACAATAGCGAACAAAGTGCACTGATTTACAAAAGAGAGGAACAAGAGCTAATTAGATGCTCTGTTGACCATATCTCGCATATTTAAGCTCCGCCATCAACATTAAAATGCAAGGGCAGTCCAAGGAAATTGAGCGTAGCTTTTCGCGTCAGTTCCACTTGGCGCGATATCAAAAAAGAGAACCTTGTCACAATTTGATAAAAGGCGCGATAAACCTTATCTAAACTGAACGCTTAAGTTTCCCGAGATGAAACGCTTTACTGTTTGCGATGGAGGCGTGTAATTGACAAGTTAAGGAACTACAAACATACATCAATTTGCTACATGTTATAAATTGTACCCGTCGACGAAGGATTTTTACAAACGACCGGAAAGTCGCTTGTAAATTACAGATATTTAAAGGCGCGCGAATCGAAATTGCATTTTCTTGAGGAAAAAATAATGAACAATGATGAAGTAAGACGTTTGAAATACGGTGTTATGGTTCACTTACCTTGACTGTCAGCGCGGTGGTACGAGTACACGGGCTGTGCCTCTTCTGAGTGAGTTCTTGCGACACCGTGGTTAAACTGCGGTTCAGGGCTGACAAGGGGAGGTACGTACGCCTGTGCTTTCTTAGCTATCTGTACCCGCATGGTCTCCTCCTGTGTCTGCTGTCTTCTAAGCGCCACTTGCGCCGCCATGACACGCTGCCTCTCTGCGATCAGTGTGCATTGAGCACAGTTGCAATCTCTCCACCTACAATATCGCTTGTGCCCTTTTAACCATGACACCATACCGTGGATGCGACAACGGGCGCACTTAGGCATGCGAGGGGGCTTCCTCTCAGACATGGACTGTTGGATCGCGAAGGAGGTGTCTGCCATATCTTTTCCAGACACACTTGAAAATCTCTTGAAATCGATAAGCGGTTGTCGCGATGTGCACTCGACTCTGAGTGTGGTACCTCTTGACGCGACAAAGTTGACTGACGGCAAGCTTTTGTTCAAGTTATTTTTTTACATTCAAGAATTTCAAGAGCCTTTGTATACGAGCGTCATGATTGGTCCGGTGTCAAAAGAGTTTCTGTGTGTCCTGTCAGATCTTACTAAGTCGTGTAAACAACAGCGGCCGTCCACTTACACAAGACAGTCGAATTAGTTGAAAACTCTCAGAGGAATTTGTTATGAGTTAATATGGCAACCCAGTTTCACATATCTACGCAATAAATGGAGCGTTTGAGTGTTTCAGACCTTTAGTCAATAAGAGCTTTGTAAAAAATCCCTCCCCCTAAACACGCACTGCAGCGTATCCTGGCAACTCAGCGCCACGAACCTTTCAAGGTGAAACGAGCGAATGTATATATAATTCTGAAAGGTCGTCGAGTGATGTAATTTGGCTACAGTGTTACATTTGTGTTATTGCCCAACCCGAAATGAACACACAATAAGACCACATAGTTTGTGCATTGTTTTCCCTTCTAATTGCCAAACAATGAATTATTCAGTGGTTTCATGAATGCCCCAGAAACTGGATACCGAGTATCTAATTGTCTGCGGATACAATGGCGGAATTGAATTTGTCATTTCTCTATGGAATTCAAGGCTCAGAGCATTGTGAATAGAATGAAAGCACTGTCATTCGTGCACGAAACGCAAATACGTTTTAGCATTGCTAAATGTCGGAAAGTAATCCACGGATGACGAGGAGTGATTACACGAGACAACTTTCGTCGGAAAATTTTAAAGATAGAAGTTAAGAAACAACTGTCGATGGGTCGTTGATCTGTCGCATAATGCGTAACTGCCTCCCATTATTCTTCAATCCTAGCTACCGACATATTACGTTACTCGATAATAGAACGAGACTGCTGAATATACATGAGTGTCTGGTGGAAACTTAACTCCAAGAAAGCCGTCTACTGAGAAAAAAAATTTCATTTTGGTTAAAACTTGATGAGAGTCACTTTCCGTGTTCACTTGACTTAACCTTCGGGAAAAATTTCGTCCAGTCGCATTGGTGATGAAACTTTCTCTTCTTCGTTTAAACAAATAATTGTACCTTTGTTTAATTTCCTTGTAATTAAGCTCCGAGCAAAATTAGGTAGGCAACATTTGAATTTGTCTGCGAAGGACGGTTTCGACAAAAGTCGACGGAATTTTCACCTTTAGGTAAAGAATGGCACTAATGGTTGAGAAAGAAGAGAAACTTACCATCGGTCACGATTGTTAGAAATTCCTTAAAATTTGTCGCGACATCTATTCATCATTGGATCAATAACCATAAAAAAAGGAGAAGAAAGCATAACATGTGTATGTTGCATGAAAACTTTCATTACTGTAATCAAATTTTGACGCAAATTACTTCCGAGAAAGCTTCAGAACGAAAACCTAAGAAAAACGCGAGGCACTCAAATATGAAAATTGCCTTAAGAATTATTTGAGATGAAATGAATCGAAATGGAGGCATTCATTACGTCTTTTATCTTGTGTCTATTACTAATCTTAATTTGAGAGCCTTTGAGAGAAAGGCTTAATCCTTGGGATAGAAATTTAATCTTCGGCAATAATAAAAGATGCCTTAAATGTCCTGCGAGAAAAATGGACTCCTATGATATTGCAAAGAGATGCGCTAACCCGTCATTATATTGCGTAACTGGTGCTCAATCCATTCAGGGAGAGTTATATATTCAGTTCTTCATCATTCTTTATGTAACCCTGTTTGAAAGATATCTTTTCAAACCACGTTACCGGGCGCAATTGAATTCCGTTTCAACTAATCTTAAAAGAAAGGCCTTTTCCTGGTAAAATGAAACAACATCTTGACGAGTTAAAAAAAAGGTCTTCAAAAGAATGACCCTGCACTTAATATCACCAGCTTGGTGATTCAAGCCCGTGAATGAATGTTATTGATGACCGTGAAAGTGTTTCCGCAACAAAAGCCAGTTTTACACGATTGGACGAAAATAAGCTTTTGACGTGAGTTTTTAATTAACGGCGTTGTGTGAAGCCTTCTTTAAGTTTCCATTATCGCAGCAGAAATTCAACTTTTCAGACTCTTTTATGTCTAGCTGTCAGTAGACGACAATTAACCATTTTTCCACGTGTATTTTATACAGGCGACTATCACCTGTTACTAACAGCAAATTGGTAACTTGCTGTAAATGTATTAAACATCCCCACGCAAAAAGTATAATTTGTATGCTACGAGTAACAAATAGTACGCTGATATCGAACTTTTTATAATATCTTGCGAATAGTGATACCAAATTTATTGCTCAGTCTGTACAAACCGGACATATTGTATTAATAGCCGAGATAACCAAACCCCTGAGTTACCCTGGAAGAGCTTATTCTTTACTTATTTCTTTGAAAAATTCAATCAACCGTTTACATGATAATGGCAAACTCATCTCGTGGGGGAGGAGGAGGAGGAGGAGGAAGAGAGAACTTCTAGTAAAAACGAAATAGTTTTTTATTGATATATATATTTTTTAACGTTGCTGATCCTAAAAACCTCTACTCGGTCGTATTTTCAAAAGAAAATCCTGTTTTTTTAAGTCTTGATTCCCTTACTCTAGCAGAAATGTGCACAAGGTCATTATTGTTTAGCTTCTGTTACTACGTTCCCTTTTAGCTAGTTAAAAACCAAAATCTTCTTAGTTTAATTTTCTTTGGAACTCAGCTTGTGTTCAGTTTCTACGATCATAGAGAAAAAGCGAGCCACATATTGAAGGATTCTGCGCCTCAAACCCCCCACCACCCTCCGAAAACGCTTTTTTCATAAGTTCATCCTGACGGATATCCAAGGGCAACGGGATCATGATGTGGTTGACCCTACGAAACAATCATCTTTCGCCGACTAAGCACACATTTGACGCAGCATTCTACTTACGTCGGTCAATTATTATTTGAGTTTTTTATTTTTCTAATTGCCTTAAGATAGATAAATAAATGACTGAATAAATAAATAAACGTCTAAACAAACAGAAGGAAAGAATAGTTTCCTTAACACACAATGAAAGTTGGTTTCAGCGCACATAAGATGAAACATAAGCGCAAGTGCTAACCCAATTTTTTTTTCTTTTCCCTCTAAATATTCCAATGTGGTGTCACACAATTCCTTTCGGAAAGCCTTATCGACAAAAACGTTTCACTAATTGTTTGTTCTCATCGAAATTACTCATGCTAACTTTTAACATACTTTCTTCGAACTGTCTAAGCTTATAACGCTAAGTGATGAAATAGCTTATGAACGAGTGTGAATAAAAGTGTAGCTCCTATTTAGCAATCAAAATTGTTCAGGAGTAGCGCACGTCCATTTGTCGACGTAATGCTGTCGGATTTAAAAGAGAAAGAGGACCTAAATTAATATTTGTCCCTGTTCAAAGGGCTTAGATGATAGTTACAACAAGGTTGAAGCGTTTTTGTTCAAGATTTCAGCTGCCTAACTGCATACAAAGTTATTTTAACTAGTCATGGCTGCTACGTGACGTTTAAGAGACCTTAGAGTTAAATATTACAACTTCAACTTTGAAACTCGACCATTAATCGAGACTCTACAGCATTCCTATGTAAATTTCGTTTCCTTCCATATTGCTGATGGAACACTCTCGGGTTCAGCCGGTGACGAGCTGATGTTTAGAGGGCTGTGTCGAACTGAAAGGGGAGAAGTTTAAAATTATAGAATATTAAGAATGACGTCTAAGAAAATAAAAATAAATCACGTAGCAGCTACTGTACCGCGGTGAAATGGATACCCGATAAATAAATGAACTGACGGAAGAATGGAAGGACGGACCGTCCTGCGTCACAAATGTTAACCAATTTATTTTTTATTTTTATTTTTAGCTGAAGACTCACAAACAAAAGGATCCAGGATCTTAGTATGAGTAAAATAACCTTTGTCAAAATACACTCAGTAGCGTAAAATGAGCTAGAAAAAGGACAATATATATTTTACTGAAATATCATGCGCGATTGATAAATATAGGAGGCCAACATCGCTGTTATTAGAATTGTATGCTTGGCTCTGCATTTGCAAAGATAGAGTGCGTCCTTTGTCATTTTTAGGGTGTCTCAACATAAACAAAATATGGAATGTTGACGTCAGACCAAACATTTCCCGCAAGCATTTCGTGGGGCACACGTGGTGAGTGTGACTTCGCTAGTTTCGCCTTTCTTGTTCCCCTTTTTGAGTAACTCTTCGTAAAAATTTTGTTTTCTAATCGGTATTAAAATGTATTTTGTCACAGCGTAAATAAAAACGAAGTTCCTTATGAATGCCGCGCATGTCAACCTACTATGTACAATTGATTACAACATATAAATAAAGGAGGTAAGTTTCTAAAGAAACTGTGGTGCTGCGTCGATGGGAGCGTATAGCAGGTATCGTGCTAACAACTGAGTAGAAAACGTAAATTGGCCACCGTAAAGAGTTAAAAGGCTGACGTTTCGAGTGTTAGCCCCTCGTCAGAGCGATTGCGAAGGGCTAACGCTCGAAACGTCAGCCGTTTAATTCTTCACGGTGGCCAATTTACGTTTTCTACTCAGCTGTTAACACTAAATTACCTGATTACAACATAGACCATTTTGGTAAAGAAACAATATTCAGTACTCACAGAGATGTATGCTGGTTCCAATAACCCGCGAGAAGTAAGAATCGGTGGCGAAGTGGCCTCTGTTTGTGTCCCATGGTCATTCTTCATTATTCGGCGGTACTTGCGATGTTTCTTTACCATCAAGTTTTGCTCAAGTGAATTTGTTGTATTCTCGTCATTACCTCTACGTTCTCCTCGAGACAGAGTGAAACTCAGAGCTCCACGGTCTTTTGCAATGGAAGGTTTTCTAATCATACTTGTCTGAAGCTGTGCTTTAAGCATGTTCTTTCCAACCATACCGCGAATTTCGCCATGCAAATCATTAAGAGGAAGGAGCACGGCCAAGCAGCACGAGATGGACCATTGCGGGTTCTTACGCCACTCTTTGAAGTACTGATATACGTACACCAGGTATTGAACTGCAGATAAAATAAATAGAATTCAAATGATTGTATCTTTTCAGATTCGTTCTCCATATCACATGGCTGTTCAGTTAGATAAGTTAAATATTGGACTGTCCTTTGACTAATATTCCAAACGCGCACGGATTATTTCAACCAACAGCAAAGGTAAAATCAATATAAGGGTTATATAAGGGTTATTTCTGATCAAAAAACTTTCATAAAACAAAAACTTTAATACTGCTTTATCAACTTAGTTATGTGCAAATTGGCGAGCAAAAAGAGATATTACGATTCAAATATTTAGTGCATAAAATAAGAGTACTTATTACTACTTCTTACCAACGAGAAGCCCAATCACGAGAGTATTTGCTCCAAGAATCAGTATCTTCATTGAAATGGCATCCATGTGTTTATCCTCTGCGTTCGATATATTTTCTGCTGGAATTTTGCTGACAGCACCGATACCTAAGTTGACAACTGTAACGGCGAGGGAAGTCGTCATTAATCTGTTTTCGAATGGGTCCTGTATGGGTCTCATCCAAGAGAAATGAATTCCATACACACCAGCCACGACCCATGCCAGACCAATGTAGGACCTGCTTTCATGACCCACGAGAATAAGGCCAGAGGTAAGAATTACTCTCCGAGACATTTCAACCAGCTCCCAATACCATGAGCACGGTTTGTAGTTTTCGAAAAGAAACCGCAGTCCTCCAACGGTTTCCTTGTCAACGTGTGACCCATCACAGTTTACTGTGGTTGATATTGCTCGCCGATGCCTCCAAAGGGCGACAAAAGACGCAGCAGGTAGGGCAAAGATGTACGCAATGGAAATGTAGGCTACAATCAGCAATTGGTCATATGTTTGGCCTTGGCATTTCACGCTGTAGTCTGCTTTGAGGTACTCGTTGCACAGCTGTTCATTTTTGTCCTTGCACAGTTTACGGCAAGCAAGTGGCAGAACACTGGCTGTCTTTGAAAACGAAGTCAAATAAGTCACATAAAGGATGAAAAACAGATTTTTGAACACGATTTCTTTCAGTTGTGAAGTTTTGGCTAACTTTTCTTCGTCAAGTAAGCTTTTATTGCCAAAGATAATCATCTTGCGAATGTCAAAGATCAAACCCGAAGCGATGATGACAATTGCATTCAATGACAAGATTAGAAACAAGTCTCCAAACGCGTTCATGTGTAATCCTGGAAAAAGGCAGTGAATGGGTGCCACCTGAAGCAAATTCATCTGCAGTATTCCTGAATACCTTGCAACAACTTCTAACGAGTCTGGCCAGCTGATATAAGAGAAAACGTCTAGTAAGCCATGAGTGACTTGGTAAAATCCTATCAAGATTTTAAATTTGGATAAGGATTTGTCCATAAGATCGAGAGCACGCTCTGTTTTAAGCTTCGTTTTCCTCTTCCATGCCAACAGAGAAAATGTTATTAATAAAATGACAGCAACAAGAGATAACTGTCCCACGATCCATGATTTTGATGGGCATTTTTTGCATCTGTGGAATTGCTTGTAGTATCCTGAGGTGCATACAGAGCAAATAGGTCCCTCATATCCATCTGCACATGGTGAGTCCAATCCACCCTTACAGGACTCTGGTACTTGGCACCTATACGGCGTTGGGAGTGCATAAGGATACTGCACAGAATGCTCATCTAATGCTGGTTTAGATTCCGCGAGATTTTTTATAAAATCTTGATAACGACGTTTGTAAGAATCGTTACGCCATTGCCACCAATAACCAGGTCTCAAAGAGGCATATTCTTTCTGGCAAACAAGTCCATCTTTACCACATTCGCGACATCCCTCAAATAGGTGGGTTCGATAATGACCTTTTAAGCATGGACAAGCTCGATGTCCAGCGAAAAAGTCAGTTTCGGTTCCTAATAGAGGAATGGATCGTTAAATAGTTTTGAAGTTTTTGTTCAAGCCGGTTATGATATCTTAAAACTTCGGCATAGAACTAAATTAAGTGATTAACACAGACTGCATACCCATGTAGGCAGGTAGGTAGGTAAGACTTTATTTAATGAGGGTAACATTTGACAGTAATAAAACTGATAACCTAATGGCCCTCAAAAAAACAAAACAAACTAATAGCAATAGTTATAACAATATTATATAAGCCTTTGTACATCGCAAAATAAGATTATAAATGTGGTTATATACAGATTTTAAAATTTACATGAATGATTTACATGAATTACTACGTTATGCATAGCTTATGCTCAACGTTTGAAACTCAGGGCGTTTGCTTCCTCCCACATCCAATCCATTGATTTTAAGTTGCTATTTTCATAATTTGCTTACGGCCATTACTGGGCCAAATCTAAATCTGATCAATGTTCTGTTTATCATTAGACTAATAAATAAATGAACGTTTTATGGTGTGTCGCACGATGAAATAGTGAGGCTAATCAACTGTGTAATGATCGCAACGTTTCGACTGCTAGTCTACGTCGGGCGACCTAGGCGAAGAAACGTAATCGAAACGTCGTGATCAATGCATGATTAATTAGCCTGATTCTTACATCTTAAAACAAACGATGAAAAGTCAATTTACCAATAAACTTCAATGAACAACAATTAAGAACAACATTTTCATAACAGCTACGCTAACGGCTCTAACGGACATCTGTAAGCGTTCGAAGGAAAGGCTAACGCCTCTATCGTTTGAGAGGAAAATCTCTAACGGATGGTTAACGGATGCTCAGAAAATTTGGCTGTTGAACGGAAAAGCGATATAATATATTTTCCCATGCACGGTTTCAAATTATATTCTCTTATTCTCGTTTGAAAACTCTCTATCTTTCGACTAAAGAGAGGCCTTAAATCTCTGAAGAGCTACTGGAATATCTTTTGCAACCTTACACGTTGGGTCAAGAGACTATAAATCACTTGGTTGGGTATATGCCTTGAATAAATTCTACCATAAGGCATCTCTTCTATGTAAAGGTACGTAATCGGTGCTTGCTTACCCAGAGGACAAGTCTTGCAATCTAACACTGATTTTCCAGGTTTCTTGTCATATGCAACGTAAGACCCATTCGGACATTTCTTACAGCCTTTCGCCACAAAGGCAAGATTATCAGAGTAAAATCCACCTGAAAATAGAAAATCACTGGCTACCACCCCTAGCTGACAAGTTAACTTGTTTTTTCGTTTGTTTTTCATTTTGCTTTCACGGTCGTTTTTGTTTTGTTGCTGCGCTAGGTCTGCACGTCATGATCTCGAGCCAAATAATTTCTCGTCCAGCTCAGCCACTCAGTCTGACAAGTACATATTCTTTCTACCACAACAAAAGCAAATATCGTTAATGAAAGTGATCCTCGCAGTAATGTGCACTACTTAGGCAGTAGTGAAAATAAGGCCTGAAAATAATTCAGGCCTGTACGGGATTTGAACCCATGACCTCTGCGATACCGGTGCAGCGCTCTACCAATTGAGCTAACAAGCCAACTGGGAGCTGGTCATGAAGTTTATTCTAAATAAACCCGTGAAGTGATGAATAAATGGTTAAGAATATATGAAAGTCATATATTTGAACTGCGGATAAAGACGTTAATGATTAACGTCTTTATCCGCAGTTCAAATATATGACTTTCATATATTCTTAACCATTTATTCATCACTTCACGGGTTTATTTAGAACAAACTTCATGACCAGCTCCCAGTTGGCTTGTTAGCTCAATTGGTAGAGCGCTGCACCGGTATCGCAGAGGTCATGGGTTCAAATCCCGTACAGGCCTGAATTTTTTTCAGGCCTTATTTTCACTACTGCCTAAGTAGTGCACATTACTGCGAGGATCACTTTCATTAACGTCTTTATCCGCAGTTCAAATTCTTAACCATTTAAAAGCAAATATCATTGAGACTTATTTCGTGTTAGCTTGAAGAGATATGTCATAGCTGGACCAACGCATACAAGATTCAACCGTTTGAAACGCTTTTAAAGGGATGACTTTCCTTGATTCTTTGTAAAGAGGTTACTCTGCCATGTGAGTCAATCATGTTGCTTCATGCTCTAAACTTTAATAGAATCTCGACTGTTGACCAGTCGGTTAAATTCTAAGCCAAGAATTTCACACTGCCGCATTGCGAGGTATTTGGTCCTCTTTGAAGAAAGTTCCAACGCCAGAGACATGAAATCGGAGGCAAACATCATGGCTAGTGTAGCTTCTAGTAACTGCACCCGTGCAGACACCATATTGTTCCCGTGTATACGCATATGTATAAAATGCATAAAGGCATTCATGCAACCTACTGTATTTTCTTTTGTCGTGGTGTTAACTATAGTGAAGCAGACACAACTCTAATTAAATTTACACATTTTCTTTAAGTGCTCTCTGTAATCAAAGATAGCATACCTGGTGGACAATCTGAGCAGATATCTGAATCTAGTTCCGAGGTAAACAAGGCGTGATGTGAAAATGTACCCAAAGGACAGGGTAGAAATATGAAGTAGTTACTTTCAGAGGCTGTCTTTCTGAATCCCACTTTATGTAGAAAAGATATAACAGATGGAGACACTGTTGAAGGAACTGTGATGGCTTCGTCGCGTGTTTCAAGAGGATTGCTGAGGAAAAATTATAAATCAGTAGTGTTTAAAGACCCCAACAAGCTCAGGCTCTTTTCCAAAATGGTAATTTCAATGTCAACAGTTCTATTACAAGAACAGAATGAAATATCTTCGAGGGCACGCTAAATTGTATAGAACTTTAATAGTCGGTTATATTGTTAGCCACACAATCCTTTCATAATCTTCATTAAGGGGGTCAAAGCCATATAGCTAAGCCTCCAAACACAGCTTTCGGTAGTATTCGGTTAGGATTTGCAATGAATAAACCGTCTATTCAATTAAATTTACCCTGGGACATGACAGTTCCTTGAAGGAGGATCTGTCAAGGGAGGAGGAACCGCTTTGATTCTCACGTCACCCGGGCCAATTACATAAATTACCTATGTCAGTATGATTCGTTATTGAAGCAAAATAAGATTATAGAGTGATATTCAAAGGCCAACTGTAGATTGATTACGTGACTAAACACAATTTTAACGAGATATACGAGGTGTACTTTTATATTATCTGATTTATGCATCCTGGCCCATGCAGTGTCCTACAACTAATCATACTGACAGATACAAGGAGTGCTTCCCGTTGCCAGATGGGTAATTGTAGTCTATCACCCTGGTGATTCTGTTCGTCAAAGTTCTGTAACAACAAGAAAGAATTTTTAAAATTATCGAATTGTATCATACTCGCTGACTGGCATGTTCCCAATCATCAAAGATCATCACTTAATCAATAAAAATGCCTTACATTCGAAAATCTTGAGGGTGATTGCTTGAAAAGATGTCAGAGGCAATCGTTTTCAATGAAGTTCGTAGAAGAAATCTGTTGTAAAAATAAAGTGAGTAAATGAATAAATAGATACTATTCAGCAAAACAGACTCTCACTTTGTGATATTATCGGTGGCGTGAAGAATAATGTATAATTATTGGACTAGGTTGGGCTTGAAAACATCGTTATATACCAGATGCGAGAATAGATTATTTACAGAAACTGGAGGCTTAAGCAAATGACTGATTTGCGAGATAGTTTATATACTTTAGGTGCATTTCAACTTTCATAATATAAAAGAATCAAGTGACGACTCACATTTTTAATTCATGATAAGAGAGACCAAATGCCTTCGGCTCAATTTTTTCTATCGGATTGTCAGACAGTGTTCTGGAATGAAAGTAACATTCTCAAAGGTGTTAAGATTTTAAGAATTTACCAGATGATGTTCTCACTGAAAAAATATCTCGTTTTAATTGGTCAATGGCGAATGGATTAAAAAAAGGGAAAGGATTTCGGTTTTGCTCTCATTCTATCATTTTTTTCTTTCTTTCTCGAAATGCAAGTTGTAAAGATGGATTAAATCTTACTTCCTACTGTTAAGGTTAAAAACGTCAAAGAAAACATGAACATCACATCTCGTAATATGCTATGTTTTTATCAAGCAACATTTTCCTTTTACCGAGAGGCACCTTTGGAAAACATGGAATTTAGTTTTAAAAACAAATCATATGGCAAAAAAGACAAATTTTGTTGGTACATCTACCTTTTTGTTTACTTACAGCAGTTTTAAATGGTTCATGTGATAGAAGGCTTGATATGGCACATGCTGTAACCGATTATCATTTAGTAATCTAAAACAAAGTAGTTTCATCAAAACTATAGAATGGAGGAACCTTGATGTTATGGTATCTACACCTCACGAAAAAAGATACTTTATTAATAAAAAGTAAGTATAGTGTTTTTTTTCTAAAGCTGTTTCCCGAATATTTCCAAGATTTCAGACCCGTGCCGAATTTTGACAGTAATAAAACCTTTACTGCGTAAATATCCACCGTGAGAGTCACATCTTAGACTAAAGTCGTTTTTTTGTCTCTTCTTAATGCGCATGTGCGAGTGATGATGGAAAACCCTCAAATATCATCGCAGGGAAAAAGAAAAATCAACATATTTCATCAATATCTATGTACAGGTGTGTGGCAATACAATTTATATAATAAGCTCTGTTATGCATGCATTCTGATTGGTTCTCAGTTATCATCTATTGGAGGACAGACATAGATGACGTCATCATTAAAACTTTCTAAAATTCTTTATTATATAAAACAAATAGATTCCAAGTTGCCGTGCGCCTGTTCAGTAATAGATCACAGAGGACGTCAAAATGAGCTGCGCCTCGTGTGCCACTTTTTTGTTCTTACCACATTTTGACGTCATCTGTGATCTATTACTGAACAGACGCACGGAAACTTGGAATCTATTTGTTAATTAGTGTTGCGCTTTCCATGATGGGCTCCAGTCTCCCTTGTCACTTACAGGTACCAAAGATATTTCACGTTCGCTAACACTTTATCAGGAAGAGAGGTGATCATGTTTGAAGATAAATCCCTAAATAAATCAATTCAAAATAAATGAATAATGACCCGTGTAAATAGGTAAATAGATCGATAGAGAGGTCATAGCATAAATCAAAGTTTCAATGAACTGTCGGCCAATATAACGTGCGTGCTGCTTCTTGTCAAGAAGAAAAAAACCTAGTGGACCATGTTTTTTCCTTAATGATACTTCCGAGATATTTTGAGTGCACTTAAAAAGAACTACCTGACTTTCAGCATTTAAACCTTAGGCTTGTATGAATGCCCTCATCAGTTGGCAAAGTTGAGTATAATACTCAGACATTGATGTAGATAAAGTTCTCATTCCATTTATTAAAATTGCTGCAAGCAAATTAAAGTTAGATTTCCGGAGGTAGATTCTTGCGTATGTGCGTATGTGGTATCTTCGTCCTTGATTTAAGACACGCTTGAATATTTCAATATCTCAACTTTGTTAAGTGACGATAATATTGCTTTAGAAGAAAAAATTCCTCATATTTCGTCATATTTTATCCATACGACAATTGTCACTTACAGTTGACGAAGGCCCCTTAGGTTGGTAAATACTGCAACAGGCAGAGAAGAAATCCTGTTTGACGATAAATCCCTGAAACGATACATAAATATATGACGAAATGAATATTTAGATTAATGAAAACAAAAATATATAATTGAATTGACTGTTTTCAGAGTAAGGTTTAGGCTTCATATAAGTAACTTTTTGCGTCGTCTGTCGAAGTACAGACTGCAACCGATAGTTCTAGTTTAAAACTCTTGCTATGCCCGAAAAGTTTACAATTTTCAATTTTTCAAGAAAGAGTTCAGTAAATTTTGTCCACATGGTGCTGACAAAGATTTTGAACCTTCCTAGTTTCTGAATATGAAGACTGGATTTCTCTGAAATTCAATATGGCTGTTATAGACCCACTAAAGGAATACGTGGTATCACAACGATTTATCGCTATTTCCTAAACTGACTTGATTTTACTCTCGATATCGAAAGATATTTACCAGCTTAGATAGAAGGCCTAAACACCATTGTTAAGGATCGCATTAGATTTTTTTGTCTTGTAAATTAATTATTCACAACATAAATAAAGTTGGTAAAATAAAAAATTCCTTTGCTAAAGTGAAGCATAAAAGCGTGGCCATGTTAGTGCAACCTGTTACCGCCACGGACGACATTCAGTTATCTTCATAAGTAAGATTATATCTTTATTGCGTGCAGGGAAAATTCAGAAGCAGGAATAATAATATTCTACCAATATCTCTAGCAATTATTAAACGTTTCCTATAATAAGGTCACTTACAGCAAATAAAGTCTCGCTAACTTGGCAAACACGTTATTGTGGAGAGAGGAAATCCTGTTTGAAGATAAATACCTAAGTAAATGGAAAAGGAGACAAAAAGAAAGAGAAAATGAATAAATATAAAAAAATTAGATGCAAAGATAAATTCGTAATTTGACGAATAAATGATAAATAAATAAAAGTTGATAGATAAATAAAAATTAATTAGCATAAACGTTTAAAAGGACACTAGCCATTATTACACTGTCATGAACAATTTTTTAGTTATTTTCACATGCGAAATGTTCACAATGATATCTTAAATACGTGCGGTGAATATCTTGACTCGTGTTCACACAAGAAATCACCATGTAACATGAATATCTGTATACTGAAGAGAAATTCTATTTCTTATCCTGCTTTGATTATATATTTAAGGTACGTCTAACGTCACTTACAGAGTATCAAGACTTCTTAGGTTGGCAAACACTGTGTCAGGGAGAGAGGCAAGCACGTTCGATGATAAATCTCTGAAAAGATCGACAACTGGCTAAGATCAATGAACGAGAAATAAACAAGTAAATTTATAAATAAACAGATAAATGCAAAACTAGATACCGGTAGGTTAATTAATCATGTACATGAAAAAATTACGCGCGTCTGATTGGTTGAAAACGTTTGCATTTTTCCATGCAACACAAGTGCAAAGTTGTAATACGAGTGCAAATTACAAATAGCGCAAATGCCGCCAAAATTTCGTCCGTCTTGACTTTCTGTGATGCCTTTTTCGTGTAAATGATTAACAAGTAACAACATGATTTAAAGTGCAATTTGATGTTAATTAATTTTTTCAATAACTTCAAATTGAACTCGCCCTACAGGCTTTGAAAAATTTACTCGTGCTCATTAACATCAAATTGTACTCCAAATCATGTTGTTACCTATACAAATAAATACATAATATAGATGTTATGGTTTTGATCCTGTCAAAAATTCAGATATGCATCAAGAGCCTAAGGTTTCTAATTCTGTTTTCAAAAACTGCGTACAAATGAAAAGTGAAGCAACTTTGTTCAATTTAATCTTTCTCTATTGGTCACGTAGTGCCTATGCACTACCTCCTTGAACAACAAGAAGAAGATATCACCAGCTCATGGTCTCTTGACAACATAATATCTTCAATGCGTGTGATACAAATTCATTGCTCCAGAAATAGAAAAATTATCAAGTTTCATTAATATCAGTGCACAGCACTTCCATTTATTTTTGGGCTTTGGTTTACATCGGTATGTCTAACGTAACTTACAGCTCAATAAGACTATTTAAGTTGGCAAACACTTTATCAGGTAGAGAGGCAATCATGTTTGAAGATAAATCCCTGACTCGACAAAAATTAGATAAATAGATTAACAGACTGAAATAGAGATAAATAAATATCAAGCTTACTAAACAAACAAAGCTGGCAAAAACCTGTCCGGCTACCGGGCACATAGATAGAGGGAAGTTTATATGATAATAACTTCCTACTTGGCTTTTTCCTTTTTTTTCTATAATAATGATGTTATGGCAAATAGATATACAAAAAAAATACATTTTTCAGATTCCCTGAGCTACACTCGTGGGTGTGCGTACAAGGTCACTTCGCAGAGGTAAGTTTGTAGGCTGTAAATGAATATTTTTTGCACGTGACTTGCGCGCTGTGCTTTTGCACAATTATCAGAGGTTATCACAAGTATTTTTCACATATATAAATAGACGAAAATAACATGATTTTCTCCCGTAAAGTGGGGTGAATTTTCACTCGAAAATATTCCGAAAGAAAACAAATTGCACTCTCCCCACGGCCTCGTACAATTATGTCGGTATTTGAAAAAAATTATTGTAAGTTGCACCACGCTGAATTATGTGGTTACTTGCATAAATTTGAAAAGATCTGGATGCAGTCAGTAATAGACTATTCGAAAACTCGGCTATCGCATGAAAGTCAATCTTTTTTTGTGAGCATTTTTTCCCGCTGCAAGCGGATTCACAAAGTTTGTAAAGTAGAATATCCCTTACTAAGAGAGTAGCACAAACCGTGGTCATGTTAAGACAGCCGGTTATCAATATGGACAACATTCAGAAAAAATCGACTCCTGTTCTCTTGACAGCATCCAATTATCTTTTCATGCAAAATGTTTACAATGATATCCTCACTGCATTCAGTAAAAATCGGGTAAGTCTAGGGTCACTCACAGCCAATGAAGATCCGTTAAGTTGGCAAACACATTATCAGGTAGAGAGGTAATCAAGTTTGAAGATAAATATCTAAATGAGTGAACAGAAAAATACAAGAAACTTTATCAAGAAAAAACAATGAGTTCGTAAATAAACATATAAATGGATAACTAGATAAAGATATCAATCATAAAATAAGATAGAGATAATTGTTTTTCAGATTTCCATGGCTACGCTCGTGCATTCGTGTGTATATGGTCGCTACTGTAGAGCTTTGGTTATGCTCTCAGAAACACTCTATATGTACCCTCTCTTAGTAAGAGTTATATTCTTGTAAAAACAGTTTACTGAACGTCAAAGATATTGGAAAAGTGAATATTTCGTTCGTTAAAGTGGAGCACTAACAACTGCTCATAGTCTCTCGACAAAAATAAGTTCTCTTAAAATGAAAAATGTACTCAAGGATAATCCGAGATATTCTGACTGCAAGTGGTAAAAGAAATAGGTATCTCATTGCACATTCTATTTTTCACTGTAGTTAGCCTTTTATTGGGTATGCCTAGTACTACTTACAAGTCATAGATGATTCTTGAGTTGGAAAACACTTTCTCAGGTAGAGAAGCTATCCTATTTGAAGATAAATCCCTGATTCACCAGACAAAGAGATAATTTTATTAATAAATAAGTAGGTGAAAATTTAAATACAAAAACAAACAAATAAATTGAAAACTCGACATCCCCATCGATCATTGCCTATTCTTTGGCCAGTTTAAGACCACTTTGGGTAATACGCTAAAAACTTTTTCAACTAGAATTTTTTTTACTAGAATTACCCCTCCCCCCTTCCCTCAATATCCCGCAAATGTGAGACCCCATTCTAGTAACTCTTTTGAATCCAGTCGTGAAAACGCGACCCCATCCAGACGCACTGCCCTATCAGCTTATAACTAGGAAGTACCCCTCCCCCCCGGCACCATTTGAAGGAAAGTTTTTTTAGTAACGTTTTCAGCTATCTTATTACAATTGTCAAAACTTAAGAAATAATGGTAAAGTACAAACTGATTTCATAAAAGTGAAGCATAAACTATAACAGGTGTGATGCAGCTGGATACCAACATAGACAACATCAACAGGAGATCAACAGCTCATGGCCTCTCACACAAATGAAATGTGTACAATTCTGATACCTTGGCTGCAACGGTACAGTAAAAAATTCCCTATCTTAATAAACATGAAATTTATCTTATCAATGCCAATGTTCTGCAGGTCCATTCATTCATTCATTTTGTGTTAGTTTTAATCGGGCGAGACTTGTATCACTCACAGCCACATAAGCTTTGTTAAGTTCGCAAACACTTTGACAGGTAGCGATGTAATCATGTTGGAAGATAAATCCCTGAATGAAAGAAGCCTTTTATTTAACAACTAAATCGAATGCTTGAGATAGTGTATGAAGACGAAGCTTGGCGTAAATTCGCCCTTCAGAAACTACAAAGGAAACTGTTTTCTCTTTATAAGATATTCTTTCTTCATGTTACAAAAATATTTGCAAGTCAAGTAAATATGACTAAGTAAAAAGTCCCTTCGTAAAAGTGGAGTAAAAACCTTGGCCATATTAACACAGTTAGTTACCTTCATGAACAACTTGAAGAGAACATCAACTGCTCATGGTCTACTCAAAACAATCAGTTCTCTTCTCATGCAACATTATTTCAATTGTTTCTCCACGGCTTGCAACAAGAATATCTAGCTCTAGAAACGGTTAACTTTATGATATTTTATCAATATCAATGCATAACATTATTTTGTCTATTGCTACGCCTAGTTTGTTTTTATTGGGTAAAGTTTATGCTACTAACAGGCTATCCATAATTCTTAAGTTAGAAAACACTTCACCAGGTAAAGAAGCAATCATGTTGGAAGATAAATCCCTGATGAAACAAGCAATTGAAAAATATATTGATGAAGAGATACATTAATATTGAAATACGTAAATAAATAAAAAAATTGAGACATGACTAATTTAAACTAATTAATGATAAAACTAGATGGATAAAACCACATCTTTTAGATCTCTGGAACTATGCTCGTCAAGGTGTCACGGTACGCCCTCGATGTTTAAAAAAATGTGGAGCACTGGATGCAGTGATTACCTACATAAATCTTTTTTCGAGAAAACTTTAAGAAAGCAAGTTCTCTTGGCAAAATGTTCAGTTTTTCTCTCGAAAAATGTTAAAAACCTAGATAAGAGGGTCTCAATGGGGTTAACTGATAGCCGTAAAACGGACAAATAAATTTAGTCTTAGAAATTGACAAATTTTAAAGGATAGTCGTAAAAAATGTCAACCGTGAATAATTTTTTTGGTGACAAAAACCGATTGATTTTAGCCGTAAAAGCCATCACCCCATTAAGACCCTCAAAGAATCGTGGTCAAGCACACAATCCCTGTATACAAGTAGCCATAATGATGTAGCCGGTTAACACTTTGGACTCGATAAGCTGGAAACCACTCCGCTTCGCGTCGTGGTTTTCTACGCTTATCTCGTGTTCTCCCAACCTCCTGCGTGTTTACATCAGGCTATGTAAACACGGAAACCATTTCACATTTCTTCATTATAATATCCTCCCCGTGAGCAGTGAAGAAATCGTCCTTGCGAAAATGGAAATTACTTTTTTTCATCATATTTTTTTTATTGTGTTAGGTTTGTCTGGTGTCACTCACAGCCAGAGTTTGTTAAGTTGGCAAACACTTAATCAGTTAGACAGGTAATCATGTTTGAGTATAAAAGCCTGACTAAAACAGGCAGATATATGAGTAAATATATCAAAAGGATCAATAAAAATTAATGCTCGAATAAAATAAATAAATGCACAACTTATAAAAGAAATCAATCAAATATATAAAATTATTAATTCTTTGTTCTTGGTGTTTTATAAGCTGGCGCGCTAAGACTAGCATTGGTTGCCGGTGAGCCAGGAGGAAAAATTTTTACTCTGTGATATATAATTATACTTAGTTTTGGGTCACTTACAGCCAATAAATACTTTCTAAGTCAGAAAACACTTCATCAGGCAGGGAAACAATCATGTTTTTAGATAAACGCCTGAATGAATGATTAATTACAAAAATACAAAGGCAATTAAAAGATAGGTATATAAACGAATGAAGAAATCAATAGAAAGATAGGGTTAGAAATAACTAAACACACATTCATAACAATTTGAAATGGATAGATGAAGATATCTTTCTTAGATTTCCAGAACATCGCTCGAGCTTATGCGCGAATTTTAGTCTCCAGATTTTGTTTCCTGTTACAAACATGTTCACGACTTGATCGAGTTATCTTCATTGGGTGTAAAATCCTTTCCTAAAGGTGAAGCAAAACTCATGGCCATGTTGATGCAGCCGATTGCCACCATGGACAGCAACTCGTAGTCTTCAGATGCAAAATGTATGCAAGAATAGAGTCTTCAACGTTTACGGTAAGATCTTACTTTAAAAACAGGAAACTACATGGTGTTCTGGGCCAATATCAATGCATGGCAACCTTTTACCCATTATTGTGCTTAGCTTTTCATCGGGTATGTCTTTAGTCACTTACAGGATAAAAAGACTACTTAAGTTGGAACAAACATTGCCAGGTAGAGAAGTAATCTTGTTCGAATATAAATCTCTGATTAAATTGAAAAGTAGACAATTCGATAAATAAACAAATGAATACTCAAATATAGAGATAAATGTATAATCACACCCAAAAAAAGAGCAATGATTGGTAAATTGTCATTAATAATAAATAAAAAATATTAATTTAATATTTCAGGGGTCAGAATCGTGTGTTACTGTGAATATGGTCTCCATGTCCCTGTTTGATGTGGTGGATCAAAATCTTCCAACATTTTATGAAAACTAGTTCTCTTTAAAATAGACAGCATCAGGCATGTTTCAAAAGTGAAAAATCTTATCAAAAAAGTGAAACCATGGCCATGCTAATGTCTACAAGGATAATATCTTCGTCATGCACAATGATAATAGTCGTCTCATGTTGCATAAATAGACTGATGTTTTCATCAGGTGTTTCTTGTGTCACTTACAGCCACCAAAGTGTTGTTAAGTTGAAAAATATGTCATCAGGTAGTGACGTAATCATGTTTGAAGATAGATCCCTGTAAAAAGAAAATAATTGAATGAAATAATAAAGAGATAAATAGACAAGTAATTAAATAGATAAATGCAAATTCATTCAAACATGAAATTGAAACGTCACTGCGAGAAGAAAGCTACAGTATTTCATCAATGCACTGCAACTCCAATTATCGTTGTACTCTAGTTGTCAACGGGTATGTGAAGTGTCACTTACAGCCACCCAAGATCTGTTAAGTTGGCAAACACCTTGCGAGGTAAATAGTTTATCATGTTCGAAGATAAATCCCTGAAGAATAACCGAAAAATAGATTAATGAGAGAAAGATGAGAAAATTTAAAAAAAGTATATTAGTAAACAGATTTATACACGGTATAAACTCCTTAGTCAATAAGCAAGTTGATAACTGAAAATACATTTTCATGATTTCTGAAACTAAGCCCCAGAGGATGTGCGCATATGGTCATTACACCCTTTATATAAAAACAGAATTGTACAGCACTGAATGCAGTGATCACTTGCAAAGTAGTCGGCTCACGGAACCACTAGTTAAAAAGCAAGCTCTCTTTATAAGATTTTCCCTTTTACTTAAACGTTCAAAACTTCAGTAGTGTTTGTAAAGCAAGAAACGCTAGAAACTGTATCCACGTTAATGCAGCTGGTTACCGCCATGAACAACATCAAAAGAACATTATCAACTCCTTATGATCTCCCGATAACATTCCGTTCCAGTCACATGCTAAATGCATATAATGATAGTGTCTTCACCGCGTGCAGTTATAATATCATGCTTCAGAAACAGGAAATTGTGTGTATTTCATCAAGGTGTGTCACCTACAGCTCATAAAGATCTTTTAAGTCGGCAAACACTTTATTGGGTAGAGAAGTAATCATGTTTGAGGATAAATCCCTGAAAAAAAAGACAAATATGTAATTGGGTTAATTAAGAGGTATTAAAACAAATACATGAACGAATAGATAAACACAAAAATAAGTAAATAAAATATAAAAATATATAGATAAATAAAAATGAATAAATGAGTGTCTAGATAGATGAAAGAGATACGTAAACAAAATATTTTTTTCACGATTTCCAGAGCTATGTTCGTGTGCGTGGTTGTATAAGGTACCTACACCTTTAGGTTAAATACTAGTTTGAAGAGACACAGGAAATTTTACTGAGTATTTCGACAATATCCATGTACAACACCTCCATTGATTTGTGTGCTTCGGTTTTCAACGGGTTATTCTGGCGTCACTTACAGCTTAAAAAGACTGTTTAGGTTAGCAAACACTTCACTAGCTAGAGAGGCAATCATGTTTGAGGATAAATCCCTTAATAAAAAGACAAAGAGAAAATTACACTAGTTTAGAAATCAATGAAAAATAAGTATATGAATAAATTCATATTGCATAGATAAACAAATAAACGAATAAAATGGATGATTAAATATGTATTTCTCCGTTTACTGAAGCTAAGCTCGAGCATGTTAAAACACAAATTTGAAAGCACTGGTAATCAGCTGCACAAAAATTCGGCCCTTAGAAACATTTAAAAAAAAACAAGCTCTCATTGTAAGAATTTATTTTCCTGTCCCTAAAGCATGGTTATGTTTGGAAAGCAAGAAATGCTTTCATTTAAGTGATGTTCAAACCGTGGCCTTGATGATGCATCCAGTTACCGCCACGGACAGCACTAGGTGAACATCAGCTTTATCAATATCAACACACAGTTCCTCAAATATTTTTGTGCTTTGGTTTTTAACGGCATTGTTAAGAGTCACTTACAGCTTGAAAAGACTGTTTAAGTTGGCAAACACTTCACTGGATAGAGAAGCGATCATGTTGGACGATAAATCCCTATGTAAATAGATAGCTAAGAGATCAGTGTAAAGAAAATATGAATAAATAGATAAATACATAAACAAATATAAGAATGAAAAACAAATGAATAAATAAAAGAGATACGTAAATGCTTTCCTATTTCCAAAGCTACAATTGTGCGGGTTTCTGTATGTGATTACCACGCCCTTGATTTCGAATCAAATTTCAGGAGCACTAGATTTGGTACTCATCTTCAAAAAATTCGGCTCTTGCGAAATTCAATGAAAGCAATTTCTCTGTTTTCGATTTTATTTCGCCGTCAAAAAAGCACAAAAATGTTCAGCAATTTCGTGGTGTTGATAAAATAAATAAACCCCTTCATGGAAGTGAAGCACCAACCGTGACCATTTTAGGGCACTTGGTTGATGGTTGATTAATAAAAATTAAATTCATGCTGTCTTGACAAATTCAGTCCTCTTCATTTGTGAAATGTATACAATAATGATTTATTTAGGTATGCTGTAAAAAAGTAACGTTTTAGACACAGAAAAATGTAATAGTCTATCAATGCATGATAATCTCCATATTATTGCCTTTGTTTTTCATTGAGGATTGTCACTTACAGTCTTGTAAGTCTTGTTAAGTTGGCAAACACTTTATCGGGTAAAGAGACAATCAAAGTTGAAGATATGTACCTGAATAAATAGAAAAAAAATAAATACATGGAAATAATTTGATAGTAATGGGTATTCCATTAAAGAAATACTGTGAAAATAAAGTTTCAGCGGAAAACCTGTCTAACAAAAGGAAAAATGTACTTAGAAAAACCACATAAGTTATGGAAATTTATAAACTTGAAATGGGGCTGAGCATGTTCACTGTATGGTTATGAGAGCTACCTCGTATCAAAAAGGATAGCCTAACGGACCATTTTCATTCCTGAAAAAACTTATAATCATAATTCTCTAATGAATGCAATTTCATGTAGTTTCACTCACAAACGCCTCAGATTTACAAGTGCAGCAAAAACTCTTTCAGATAGGGATGCTATCCTATTTGAAGATAATTCCCTAAAAAAAAGGATTATTTTTGGTAATTAGAAAGATAATCGATCAAACACACGCACATACATGAAAAAATCCTTCGTCTGCTTTCTCTGGGCACCAAAAAAAATTCCATTTAATGCAATTAAAGAAATCAGCTAAAGGAATGAACTCAAGTGAATAATTACTTTTATGTGAAAGACAATTCAGGAAGAGATATATCTTTCAATCTCCGATTTAGTAACATTAACACACTTCAAAATGAAATGTAAAAAGTTTCAAGAGGTGGGTGCATGTGTTTGTGAAGGGGCAGGCAGAGGAAGTTGAGGCCTGGAAGAGAGGAATGATAACAAGTCTCCGTACTGCGGTGAAGAGATTAAATTAAGAGATCCTCGCAGCTAAGAACACTACTGAAACGAGTAGTTGAAAATAGGACCTGAAACAAATTTTGGGATTTGAACCCATGACCTCTGCGATACCGGTGCAGCGCTCTACCAATTGAGCTAACAAGCCAACTGGGAGCTGGTTAACGTGTTGGGTCCAAATAAACCATCCACGCGAAGATGATGATTTTAGATATATGAAATTCATATATTTGCACTGCGGTGAAAAGATGAAATTAAGAGATCCTCGCAGCTAAGAACACTACTGAAACGAGTAGTTAAAAATAGGACCTGAAAAAAATTCAGGCCCGTACGGGATTTGAACCCATGATCTTTTCTCCGTAACACACTTTTGCTGAAAGCCATATTCATGGCCATGCTAATTATCTTACAATTTTTCGGTTGCTTCCACAAGACAATACTCAAGTTGAATCAGAGTCACATTTTCGCAAGAGAGAAAATTCCCATCAAAATAGCTTCGATAAAAGGAACAATTAGGCCTGCAGTCTGAAAATGAAAGGAAATTAAAGAAGTGTTTGGTAAGATATTAGCTAAGCTTAGCTAGTCAATAGAGTCTGCACTGTTTACCTAAAAGATCTTTCAATGATTATGTTTCCACAACCAGTTATGCCCACGAGTATAATGATAACTTTTAGAACGATAATAATGATTATAACAATAGTAATTAAGACAGTTACCATGATAATGATGATTGCTATAATGATAATCGATTCTTGTGGAAATTCCCGGAATAAACGGTAAGCCGTGATGAAAAACTAAGCACATTTATATAAGATGATTAAATGTGGTCAGTAGTCACTCTTGAATATGAGAAAGTTTCATTCCTAAACTGTTAGGCGCTGGTCTTCTTCACAGATATAAAGTCGCGTAAGTGGAATTCCTGACTTTTCACAGATCTGCTGTACATTTCATATTTAAGCTTATTATACAGCTTGCTTCGCCCATTCGTGAGATATTATCAACACCCGAGTAAATGGTTGGCCAGGAGGATTTTTTCAAATAGACTACGACCTTATATGAGCTGTATCCTACAGTTCCTAGGTCATAAGCAGGGAGAAAACATATCAAAGGTTCTTGAGCAGTCTTCCAAATTTTTGTTATCGGTAGGAATATACATGAAGCCCATATGTTTCTCACGTCGTATTTTTTTTTAAATTTTTATCGCCATTGCTATAAAATTCTTCGGAAAGCCAAACAAAAGGGAGAGTATCCGTTATAGTATTTGACTCAAGTCCCACCTCTAAACATCACAGAGAATACTTTGGAGTAAGAACCATGGGGGCTACTCGCCACACAGGTGTAATTTCCTTCCTCATGGAACTTGACGGCTGCACCACTTGCCGCTGCGATAGATAACATTGTAGCGTTCTTCCTTATTGTTGTGTGAATAGGAGGAGTTCCAGCTGGGGTAAATATCACTTCAAAGCCTGGTAAGGTTCCCACCACAGCTGGTATGGACAGACTGGGTGCAGCTGGAATATAAATATTTAATTATTTTCTATGGTGCAAAGAATCCATTCCTTGTATCAAGGGGATAAGTTTCTAAAGAATCAGTGGTGCTGCGTCAGTGGGAAAGTATAACAGGGTAATTTAATAATATCAACTGAGATGATAACGTAAATTGACCGCTGTAGAGAGTTTAAAAGCTGCCGTTTCGAACGTGAGCCCTTCATGAGAGCGATGGGTGGCTTTGTATCCTCTAACTTCAGGCATCTCAGGAAAAGTAAACTGTAAATTCAATTGAGAAAATGCTCATTTTGCGCTTCAAACGAGAACACCGGTCGTTTTCCTACGAGAGGATCAAATATGTCCTAATTAAATACTAACTGAAATACTAGGCTAGGAGACTTGATGTTCCAACACTTACCTTTAGTACTTTCACTTCTTGAAAAACAAGAATTTTGTGCCTCTTATTTTTTGGTTTTCTTCTTTTTTTTAGTGGGTTCCGTTAGATATGAAGACGCACACACTGGCACCACTTCATTACAAATTATTATAGGTCAAAGTTTTCACATGTACATACCAATAGGAATTGCATTGAAACGAAAGAAGAATCCTCTTCCACGGCCTCTGAAGCGGAAAGTTATCTTGACGTATTCACCACTAATTACAACTGTCTCCCCAGTTCTATGACCATGGTATTTGTCAGATATAGAGCTCTCCTCATTAGAAATGGTTGCAAATCCATATCTGAAATTGGGCATTCATGGATGCTAAAATTTTGTTCAAAGTCAAATTATCCTCATTTCATTGTAGAGGGAGAATTAATAAGCAGAGATTAACTCTCAAAAGTTTTCTCAAGCATTTTTTTAAGGAGGGTTTTTTGTTTCGTTTGCTTTTGTTTTCTCTTCTTTGATCTCTGAACAAACATTAGCCAAAGCAGCCGGGGAAAAAATGTTCAAATTATAAAAAAAAAGGAAAACAACGACAACAAAAGAAAAAAAGAAAAAAACACTCATTAGTAAGTTGGCGTAAAATGGCAGGCTGGTTCTAAACGCCAGGGCTCTGTTGTATAAGGGACGGATAACACTATCCAACAGATAAATCGCTATCCAGCGGATAAGTGATAGCAAAACGTATAGAGTTACCGATAGAGATTTATCCAGTGGATAGTGTTATCCGACCTTCGAACAACCGGGGCCAGCACACTAATTCATCGCTATTTACCCAGACCAGCGCCAGTACCCCACATCAAAATCTTCGAAATAGATTTCCATTGCTTTATCGTAAGGAATAGAAACTGTGTAAACACAGTTTATCGATTCTGGGCTTGGGTTTGGATATCCAGGACTTGTCAATGAGTTATTTACTAACAATCCACATCCTGACGAAAAAAATGGAAAAAAATGAATGAATGCTGAACAAATAAATACATAAACAGATGAATGAATAAATCTTGCACTTTCCATATACTGAATTGGGCTCGATGAAACTCTTCGTGTTACAAATATTTCTACGCAGGAGCGCTTGAAAATAAGAGTTCTCCTGTGAAATTTTGAGATGTAGGCGAGTCAACGATAATTTCACTTAAAAAATTTGGGGAGATTTAAAGTGAAATAGCTTGGATAATTACAATAGGTTATTTTGTTTTTCTCTTTTTTTTTGCATTCGTTTCTGTTTTGCTTTTATTTTGTTTGCTTTTCAAAATGGCTACTTCGTGAAATATCATGTAGCATTTTATTTGTCTTCTCCAAAAAGAGGTAGCATTAATCCGTCAAAGAATTGGTTTCGTGAAAATATTGAACTTATACAAATTCCCTCGATCACCCTCGAATATCAATTAACTATGATAAAATCCCAGTGCTCTGACTAACTCAAAACACATTTATTTTAATAGAACAAGGTCAAATTGTTAGATCCTTCCTTTTCTTAGAATGAAACTTTCGAAATCAAAAAACCAATGCAAAATAATAGTCGTTTTTACATCACTTTTTATGTTCTATGAAATTGTTATAGTACAAGCATTGTCATAATCTTGAATATAACGGTAAATTTCCTTGAGTCAGAATTATACTTGTAAATAAATAGACCAATGAATGAACCAAAAATGAAGAAAGGGGAGCAGCTTTTTAGATCCTTTCTCAATTTTTTTGTTCCCTTGTAAATTTTCAAAAATCTTATCTACTGGTCACTCGTCTCTTTAGCGGCCCTCGTCCAGTACCTTTGAATATGACAGAAAACTCCCTTGAGTCAGAGCCATACTTGCTGGTGGCCACACAGGTGTAGTTTCCTTCTTCATCAGGATAGAAACGAATGAGAGCTGAATTTGATGTTAAAACTGAACTGTTTCTTACTATTGATGAGCTGATAGGACGCGTTCCAGTCACTGAAATATCTACTTTAGAACCTGGAAAGATTTCCACGACAGCTGGTACCGAGATGTTGGGCGGAACTGGATTGAAAAAACAATGTTGAATAATTACTTTCGACAAGAGTTATTACATATTTAATTATTAGATATAATCTTCTTTTTTATACATGGGTAGCCCGAAAAAATCATAATGATAATAATAATAACAATGATAATTAGGTAAATGATTATTATAAAAATAATGACAATGATAAAAATAACGATGATGATAATCACTATGACATAATGATAACAATACTGCTAACTATAATTATTAGTCGGTTAAGAATATATGAAATTCATATATTTGAACTGCGGATAAAGACGTGAATGAAAGTGATCCTCGCAGTAATGTGCACTACTTAGGCAGTAGTGAAAGTAAGGCCTGAAAAAAATTCAGGCCTGTACGGGATTTGAACCCATGACCTCTGCGATACCGGTGCAGCGCTCTACCAACTGAGCTAACAAGCCAACTGGGAGCTGGTCATGACTTTGGTTCCAAATAAACCCGTGAAGTGATGAATAAACGGTTAAGAATATATGAAAGTCATATATTTGAACTGCGGATGAAGACGTGAATGAAAGTGATCCTCGCAGTAATGTGCACTACTTAGGCAGTAGTGAAAGTAAGGCCTGAAAAAAATTCAGGCCTGTACGGGATTGAATTTTTTGAAGGCCATACTTTCACTACTGCTTAGGTAGTGCACATTACTGCGAGGATCACTTTCATTCACATATAATTATTAGTATTATTAATATCCTTAATTATGCTATCTTCATTCTGTCCTTTATTTTCTCTCGATTGTCTGTTACTGTTTTCTTCTGTGTGTGCACAGTATAAAACCAAGGCTTTTTTGCACTGTATCTGTTAAGTCCTCAGCTTTCGGGAAGTTAAATAGCTCGGTTATATCCTTCTGATTTAATTGATCGATCCCGAAAAAAAAAACAGCACTGCACCTTAAAATAAGGAGAGCACATCTAGTTTAGTATTTTATAAGACCCTGCTACTAAGTAACCTGAAAAAACGCATTTTCTCGAATCACACTCGTCGTAATAACAATGATAATAATGATGGTAAAAGTAATAACAATAATAATGATAATAAAAATAATGATAGTCGTCATTAGATCATAATGATTGTTATAATCATTACTATTATCGTTATCGCCATCATTTATAGACGTTTGTACACAGCTGGACTCAGAGAAGTTACTTTTGTCCTATTTGGACTGTAGACTGCTGTCATGCGCGACCTGGGAATTTTTTCTTCTATCGTTTTGTTTTGTTTTTTTCTTTTTTTTTGGCCACTTAATCTGTATGGTCTGTATGGTAAATAAGAATGAAAGGGCGGTTGTCTATAATTTCTAGGCAATATTGCACTTCTGCCATCTCACTGAACATTTTCAGACTACTCACATCCTATAACCATATTTACCCCAATTCTACATACCAGTAGGAATGACATTGAAACGGAAGATGAATCCTTTCCCATAGCTATTGAAACGAGCTGATATTATGGCGAAGTCACCAGTGACTACCAGTCTCCGCCCGGTTTCATGACCACAGTATTCGCCAAAAGTGAAATTCTGCTCATTCGAAATGGCCACAAAGTCATATCTGAAAATGAGCATTCGTTTATAGACGAATTATCCTCATTTCCTTGCAGAAAGAGAATAGTTAAGAGATAAGATTAACTACCGAAATTTGTCTGTGGCAGTCTTTTCGGAGAACACTTTGTTTTGTTTGTTGTTTGGTTTCAGTTCTTCATTTCCTGAAGGAGTATTAGCCTTAAAACCTGAGGAAAGATCCTCAAGGGATAAAACAACAAAACACTTATTGGTAAGCCATAAATGGAGGAAAGCATTAACGGAAAGGTTGAGATAACGTCCATAAACAAAGTACTATCAATCCACTGTTGAGAGATAACAAGAGGGGATGAGACAAATTTACTTAAGCTTCATCCTCTCTTGGAACAAAATTATAACGAAATTAGGCTATCCTTAGAATAGCGTTCATTCTATGATAGCATTGTTTGTTCGTTTGTTTGTACTCCTCCAGTTACTGGATTTGGTCAATCAGTCAGCTTCAGGAAATAACGAACATATGAATTAACCATGTGCTTAATGAGCGTATGAATATGAGGAGCGCTTTTTATTAACTTTAACTCTCTTATCAAAACATTTACCTTGAAGGAACATTCCCAAGCAAAATTATCAATTATTCAGTTTATCGATAAATAGTAAGTTAGCTTGATTAGGCTGGTTAGTTTAACGCCAGCGCTCTGATCTAGTGTAGTTTTTAGTACTTACCCACACCAGAAAAACCACCACCAATAATTGTACCCAACTTCAAAATCTTCAAAATAAATTTCCATTGCCTTTCCGCGGGGAATGGGAACTGAGTAAACACATTTCATCCGTGATGCGCCGGAGTTTGGATATCCGGGACTTATCAGTGAGCTATTAACTGGTGATCCGCATCCTACGGTCAATAAATCAGTAAATAAGTTAATAGATGAATAAATAAATAGATAACTTAACAAAGAAATAAGGAAGGAAGTAATTAAACAAGGAAAAATTGAGAAAAATGGACTTCCGCAAAACTTTGCTTCCTTACAAGTTTTCAAAATCTTCTCTACTGGTCACTCATCTCACTAGTGGCCCTCGTCTTACCTTTGAATATGACAGAAAACTCCCTTAAGTCAGAGCCATACTTGCTGGTGGCCACACAGGTGTAGTTTCCTTCTTCATCAGGATAGAAATGAATGAGGGCTGAATTTGATGTTAAAACTGAACTGTTTCTTATTATTGATGAGCTGATAGGACGCGTTCCAGTCACCGAAATATCTACTTTAGAGTCTGGAAAGATTTCCACGACAGCTGGCACTGAGATACTGGGTGGAGCTACATTTAATAAAGAAAATTTTGAAGATTATTACTGAAAGGAGAGTTACCATCTAGTGAATTATTATATGAAACCCGCTGGTATGTTTGGAAAACCTGAAAAAGATCTCATACAATAGTAACGATAACATTGATATAAAAATGATAACAATTATGATAATCATTATGATAATAAACATTTCCTATTTTACCTTTTGCTTGCCTGATTAGTTATAATAGTTTCGTTTGAATTAGAGGCCATGGATGGGCTGAGTATTTTCAGTGATATACATGTAAATTAAAACAAAACATGGAGATGGCCTCATTCAGGTTTTCTGGAGAGTATAACAATTTCAAATTATTTGAATACTTTCAGATTTCAACGTTTCACATCCAAATTTACGTACCAATAGGAACTGTATTGAAACGTAAGATGAATCCTCTCCCACGGCCACTGAAGTGGAACGTTATTATGGCGTAATCACCACTTACTGAAACTGTCTTCCCAATTTTTCTACCACAGTATTTGCCAAAAGTGAAGTTCTGCTCATTGGAAATGGTTACCGAGCCATAACTAAAAGGAAGCATCAGAGGAAACACTTCAAAAAATGCCCATAGACAAATTGCCATTACTCCATTGTTGGAGAACAAAAGGGAATCCTTCCTTTTGAAGAGAATTATTTAACAAATCCTTAAAATAATTTTACGGCTATCATTTCGTGATAGCGTTCTTTGTCTAATTGTTTTCTTCTTCATTTGCTTGATTTGGGCAATTAGTCAGCTTCAGGAATTTACTAACATTTGAAATATCCATGCGCTTGAAAATCCTTGAGGGAACACTCTCAAGCAAGAGAGTAATAAACGAAGTAAATAATACCAATTATCAATTTAGCTTGACGAGGTAGATTTTACTACTTACAAACACCGCCAATAGTACCCGACATCAAAATCCTCAAAATAAATTTCCATTGCCTTTTCGTGTGGAATGGGAACTGAATAAACACATTTCATCTGTACAAAGCCAGGGTATGGATATCCGGGACTTATCAGTGAGTTATTAACTAATGATCCGCATACTATGGGGAATAAATTAATAAACAATTAAGAAGTAAAAAATAAATCAATCAATCAACATATAAATACATGAACTAAGAAATAGGAGGTAAAGAAAGAATACGGAAGCCGAAAAGGGACAATCCAAAAATATTTTGCAAATCCGAAAAAATGTTTACTCTATATCTCTAGATCCACAAATAAATTTCATAAAAATTGAAATAGTTTACTATCCAAGAATCTTTCCAAAATCCAGAAAATTTTTAGCAAATCGAGAAAAATATTTTGTCACGTGACACTTGCGCCAGTTGTTAGCCGGCCTTGTCAGGATACAGCACATCGTGTAGCACTAGGTTGCACTAGGTCGACTTAGAGTCACTACACGAACGAACTAAACTGTAGCAAGTGTATTACGATGTTCTGCCACAAATGTGGAAAATAATTTATGAGCAATGAGCTATTCTGCCATCGATGCTTCCTCGTAAGTTTTCAAAAATCTTAACTATTGGCCACTCTTCTCACTAGCGGCCTTCGTCTTACCTTTGAATATAACAGAAAACTCCCTTGAGTCAAAACCATACTTGTTGGTGGCCACACAGGTGTAGTTTCCTTCTTCATCAGGATAGAAATGAACGAGGTCTGAATTTGATGTTAAAACTAAGTCAGAAGCGTTTTTCATTATGGACGTGTTAATGGGAAACGTCCCTGTTACTGAAATATCTACTTTAGATCCAGGGAAGATTTCCACTACGGCTGATACTGAAATATTGGGTTGAACTAAATTTAAAAAAAACAAGAAAAAGGAAATTATGGATGAATACTGATGATTTCTCGAATCGTCATTACTATCCTCACCACAATCATTATCATTAAATCTATCATTATTATAATAATAATAATAAATTATTGGAAGTACTATTGTAATTATTGTTATTGTTCTTGACACAATCCGCTCTATTGTGTCTAATGTGGTGGTGGTGTGTAAGACAAATCAACCTGTCATAGAGTGCTTACGAAAAAGTAACTGAACAACCTCAAAAAAAAAAAGAATGGGTGATTTAAAAGGAGCAGATGCATTAATGAATCTTATTCCATCTTTAAAGCTCAACGATAAGAACAGATCATATTTCAAAGCCAATATGCGATATTATCTCAATCAGAATGGCAAGGAAAAACCATCCTAAAACGTAAATACTCGCGATTTAACTGTATGGAAACTTCGCAGTACGTCGTGTGTGAAATTTTCCCTCATTATAGGCGGTCGCAATGGGAATGAAGAGGCACGCTCGCGGAATAGCTCTTTTGAACGATGACGTCAATTTACCCTCAAGCCACGTTTGAAATAAAATTCTATGAACCTTTGCCATTTCCTTGTTGTTTCCAAGCGTGTATTCTTTTAATTTCAGTGTCTGGGAGTATTTTCCAGGTAAAATTCATCAGTCCGCACTGTCAAAACAAGGCTTTAGGGGCGAAATTAGTTATTCTGACAAAAAGATTCATGTGACCTATTGAAGTTAATGACTTAAAGAACCAGCTATGTTATAAACCTGTCTGTACATACCAGCGGGAACCGAATTGAAACGGAAGAAGAATCCTCTCCCATAGCCATTGGAGTGAAATTTTATTAAGGTATAGTCACCACCAACTGTCACTTTCTGTCCAGTTCTCTTACCGCAGTATTTGCCAAAAAAACTCTGCTCAACAAAGATGTCTACGTGACCAAATCTAAAATAGGACATTCATGAACACGTTAACATTGTTTGTAGAAAGAGAATTATTCTTAAGAAATAACATTACCTTTTTTTTAATATTCCCAGATTACCTAAAGCCCCTCACCTTTCAACGTGTTAATCCCCCCTCCCCCCTCCCCAAAGGAAAACGTCGGTGGAGGAGCCCCAAAACGCAGAAATAAAAAAATAAATAATGGATGTTTAATAATCAATTGGCTAAAAGAGGTAGGTAACATCGGTATACTAAGCTACACTGTAGCTCTAATTTTAGCCACTTACCTACACCCGTATACGTACCAGCTATGCCCCACATCAAAGTCTTGGAAATAAATTTCATTTGCTTTTCCGAGTGGGATGGGAACCGAATAAACACATTTTATATGTCTTGGTGCGGGGTGTGGATATCTGGGGCTCATCAGTGAATTATTTACTAATGATCCACATCCTAAAATGATTGGATAAATAAGTGAATTAATAATTAAATGAGCGAATGAGTGAATGTCTTATTAAATGAATAAATATATGAAAAATATGTAACCAAGCCCTAAAGCAAAGCAAGAAACGACTTTGTCAGCCTATGATTATTCAAAGCGTTTTATATCCGAGAGAAAAAACCCAAAACTAGTTTCTAGGAAGAATTCATGGAACCCAGGGACCTTTTACTTTAAACTAGACTGCTTAGATCTTTAGTTCTGACTACTATTTATTTAAGGTATTCTTTGCTATTTTTTGTAAGTATTTCATATAGTAGAATATTTTCCTTACATTCCCTGACGATACCGTAGATCGATAGTGAATACTGACTGGTCCTTTCAAGCGACTTCAACAAAATGTGAAGTTTTTTCTCATGCGTTCTCATGCTTAAACCATAGCCATGGGCATTAATAATGACGTCACTTACATTACCTTGAGTTACTCAGTAGTTGTTACTTTTTCAGCTTTTTTTGCCTTTGTTTTCTTAGTTTATTTGTTCGTTTTGGTTTTATTTTCCTTTAGCATGGCAACTTTCTTGCTTTTGTCTTCCTTATTGCCCCAAGTCTTCGTTTAATTTGTTTGTTTTTCACCAGCGTTTTCATATGAAAAAGTATCCAACATACTTTTCGAAGTTCAATATTGCTCGCGAGAAACAAAGTAGTATTTAAGTGTCATTTTTTCGAAAATATCAAAATCGATGTAGCAAGCGTTAACTGAAACCCTGAAGACTCTAATTTCATCAGTAAATAAATAGATTTCTGGCCTAAGGCCAAACCACTAAACTTTGAACTTCAGGGGACTGAAATTTGCAAATTATAGATAGCCATAGCGCTGTACAAGTTGTATTGATATCATCGCTGACGTTCAATTTAGGTAAACTGGTAACCTGCGGGTACGTCTTACCTCTGTAAACAATAGAGAAATCCCTTGAGTCAGAACCATAACTATTGGTAGCCACACAGGTGTAGTTTCCTTCTTCATAAGGATGGAAAAGAAAATGGACTGACTCCGATGTGAAAACTAAGTCAGAAGTGTTTCTTACTATTGATGTGTTCATAGGTACCGTTCCGGTCACTGAAATATCTACTTTAGATCCTGGATATATTTCCACAGCAGCTGGCACTGAGATGCTGGGTGGAACTGTGTTTGAAAAATATAACTGTTGAAAAATTACTTTATTTATTAAAATTTATTCATTATAAAGTTAATTGCAACTGACAAAAATAGAAAAAGGAAGAAAATACGTGGAGGAGGAAACATCCGACAAGCGGCAAAGGATGGATCCAACGAGTTATTTCTTTGCTCCACGTTTGCGATCGGAACGTTTTTGTGCCAAAAAATAGGTTCTATAATCTATGTTTTTTCCTATCTCTGCCCCAGGTATTTTTCCTGGAATGATTGACTCAGCATTGAGAAGGGAGCCAGTAAACAAGAAGTTACCAGAAAAATTTGTATAGTTCTCTTCGTATGCAGTTCAGTCAAAGAAGAAAAGCCTTTCTCATTTGCAAGTCTTTTCTTTCGTGAACATTTTTGTTACAAGCCAAAACAAACTGTTTCTGATAGTAATTTAGCATTACCAACCTGGTTGATAACGTAAAGTGGCCACCGTAAAGAGTTTCAAAGCTGACGTTTCGAACGTCAGCCCTTCGTCAGAACTAACGCTCGAAACGTCAGCTCTGAAACTCTTTACGATGGCCAATTTGCGTCATCAACTAAGTTGATAATACGAATAATAACAAAAAAATTGCCCTGTTATACTCTCCCACCGACGCAGCGCTACAGTTTCTTTAGAAACTTAAACCCTTTATTCATTTGTTTCCGATAGTATTTGGTTCCTTAGGTAAGAAAATAAAATGAAGGTTTTCAAACTACTTAATAGGGGCTATAAACGGCTTCGAAACCTGGAAAGATACTGGAGTCCAAGGCAGTGTCAACATTATTTCGATCATGTGATAAAAACAAACCCAAGAAACAAATACTGTTTAAAATTCTCTTGCAAATTTCTACTTGAACATTATTTTAGAACATTTCTCGGAGTACGAGCGCATTCTTACGGACTTAGGCTTGATGAAGCAATAAAAATCAAATTCAAAATGAGTTCTTTTACTTCCATACTCAAATGCAGCAGTACTACACATATTAGTAGTGATTTGGAATGAAAAACTATAGATGATAAAAGTATCCTTACTGTACCCACCGAATGGATCCGTATTGAAACGAAGAAGGAAACCTCTTTTACGAACAAGATAGTCTGAATGGAAGGTTATCAAAGCAGAGTCTCCAAAGAGTACAACTGTCTGTCCAACCCGTTGATCACAGTATGGACCAAACGTAATACCGTGTCCAGTAGAAATTTTTAAAAAGTCATATCTGTAACGATGAAAATATTGATATTTGATTTGGTTTACGGAAGTACCAAATATTATCTTTGGTCGATTGTACTCGTCTACAAATACCCTATAGCACAGATAGACCTTGATAGAGAGAGATAATTTCTATATCTTGGAAACTAGGTTAAAAATAGTCAAAACTGCTATCGTGAAACTATGAGGTACCGCTGAGGAAAGGTTATCATCTTTAATCAACGATTCTAATAAAGAAAAAAGCGGGATAAGAGGAAATCAAGGAAGATTTTTTTTGTGATGAAAAACGATTACGTGTTAGGAGGGTTACACTGTATTTGTGCACATAAATGAAAGTTCTTTATATTTTAAAGGAGTGATGTAACTTCTCGTTCTGCTGCGTCATCTGCCTTAATCTGGATTTTCACTGCAAAACGTCTGACTCATAACAAATACAAAAAGTCCTTGATCCTGCACTTCAAGAAGAAGCAAAAGAGAAAAAATTCATTCCTGGTAGAATGAACTATCTCACCTGCACGAGAATTCGAATTCCAGGTCAAAGTCGTCGAAATATATTCCCATTGGCCCTCCGTGTGAAATAGGAACAGAATATTCACAATCCATATTATTTGGGTAATTGCTTGGGTATCCCGGACTTTTCAATGTGTTTTGTACCAAAATGCCACATCCTAAAACAAATAAAATAATGTTAACATCACATCTTGCTCATTAGATAATGTTTAACTCTTCACTAGAATTTATAGTGCGAGAGATCAGAATGAATAGAAAGCTATAGTAAAACTGATTGATTACTATGACAATTTTTGTCTCGCACACACCGGCTGGGCGTTAAGAGCTACGAAGCCAAATGTTTCAGCAAGGTAAATTTAGTGGGTTCTTCGTTATCTGCCTACTGATCATACTAGAGAAATTAATCGTCTTATTTGGACTAGAAATACATACCTTGGTGCTTTAAGTTCTGTTTAATGTTATCCCTTTCAGTCGTAACAACTTATAAAATGCTCACCTTGTGTCGGGGAGGCACCGGAATTTCCATTCAATGTAAATACACAAATTATCAAAAGTAGTGCCATGACAGAGGCAGATTCAGCAAACTCAACTGCGAGCATTCTTCCTGAAAACAAAAGGGATGGGGGAAAATAAAAGAAAAATTTAGAAATTTTTCAAACTGTTTTATCAAGTGCTGTTAACGAGAAGGTCAGGATTGGTTTTGATAGTACATCGTCAGTACTACTTCGTGCATTTTTTCTCCTGCTTTGTTAGTGAGGTTCTTTATGCGGCTATGAGCTGTAAAATTACTATATTATGAGACCTCATCAATGTTGCTGAAACTTAGTGATATTCTTTTTAAAGTTTTTTGGGCGTCAAATTGCTATCCAATTCATAATTCATGAAGACTAGCTAATACACAGCACCAGAAAATAGCTGTTTTCTTCTCGCTCGTTCTCCACATACTTATCTACTTATTTACTCATTGCTTTCTCAACCAACGGAGCTTTTTTTGGAATATTTTTGCTCAGTGTTTGTGTAAATAGAAAAACATGATTGTTGAAAGTCATTCTTAACCCAAGAAGCTTTTCTTTTGGTGTCTTCAGCTCAGCTAAATTATAGAAATTAAAAATATATGTTATTGAAAATCTACATCTGCCTAGTAAGAAGTTATAAATAAATTCTGGTTTGCAACTTCATGACGTTTTAGTTTGAAATCAGAGGTATCAACTGTAACATTTTCAAAATGTACCGGACTGAATCTTTTACTTTTTATCGATTTGAACGAAGTTTGCACCGTTTTGCTTCTATAAAATACTTCGTTTCTTTCTTGCCGATTTATTTCATCCTTAAGCGTTCATCTAGGATTCAAGCCTCTTGCCTCACATGTTCTTTCATTCCGGAAGAATTTCGATAAGGTTTGGAGAATTTAAATCGCAAGTCAATTTTTTTCTTGTTCTATTTTACTCTGTAACCGCGACTTTCTTTGGCTGCAATTTGGAGTCTCCTTTTGTGATTACTTTCCTAAGGAGTTTCGACCTCAAATTTTTGCTCTGATTTTCAATTTGAAGAATCCGCCCTAAAGATAATTCATTTTATCCTTATTCCCCTTTCCGGTTGTAGAATTGAAACTTTACCAACTAAAGTGTCTTTTTTTTTTTTTTTTTTAATTTTTTCATTCCCGAAGTATCTCATACTAGTTGGCAGTTTTCCCCTAGAAACCTCACAAGAATATCTCGTTCGGAGAAAAATAAAATTCTCGCCATATGTTGTTTCACGATCTATTGTTTTTTTTTTCTGTGCAACAAAAACTCTAACAGTTTCAATTTTCAATTTTCGACATGCATCTTTTCTGCGAAAAAAAATTGAGCATATTTTCATTTCCAAGAAGTTTAACAAAAAGCGTAAGATGACTGTTTCATGAGAGAGCTCTTTCGGCTAAGCCGAGAATGCTAGACAGCTGCAGTACAAGAGTTACTGCCCGACAAAATAAAAAGGTTAAACACGCAGCAAAGCTACTGCACAGGAATATAAGCCTTTGATATTGAATCCTATATTCTCACCTTATAAATCTGTTACATGATGTAACGTCGGTTTTGATCGTAGAAATATGAAATTTGGCGCAACAAATCCCTCTTCGATTCAACAAACAACTGAATAAATATATCCCCATTTTACGCTAAAAGCAACAAGAGGTTTCAGCCCAGCACCAAGGGATGACTAATTTTGCCTATTTTCAAGCATCTGGCAAACAAACGGCTAATATGATGTTTCTGTTTACTCCTTACTCAAAGTATTCAATTTGCGAAAAAAATTTAAAATCCCACTATGCGTGAAAAAATTAAAGTACTTTGTCACCAAGAATATGTTTGACTGTTTTAATTTTTCGCAAGATATTTCTAGAGAAAAAAGGCTCCTACTGACAGCCGCAAGGCAGAGCTCCGTCCAAGATCCCTTGCGTCTGCTCTCAATTGAATTAAGCTACAAAAGAAGAGAGAAGCACAAAAATCACCTAGCATTAATAATTTACCACGGCATCATAACCCTTTGACACTTATCTCCAATGTTAGTATATCTATCGGTAAATAGATTTGAAAGAAAAACATAATTACAAGTAATTTCAAACTTGAACTTGGCGTCTATGAGCTATTTAGTTGCACAGTCGATTAATTGCACTTCCGATTCAGAAGCATCTGTTGGAAGCTCAACAAAGCTGGGACCTGAAATCGGTTACTTCAAAGAGAAGATGGCCGACAATGAATAGCTAATAAGCTCAAAATTAGCCCCATAAATTTTAAACCGAAATAACATTTTGCAAGAAGATCACTGTTCCCCGTGGCCCAATATTCCATTATGCGACAGAGGCCCACAAAATTAGCGTAAAACAAATATTTCGCCTAAAACTCCAGTTAGTTAATTCTACTGCCATCAATACTCTACAAAGGCTTTTGAACAGTTTATTAGCTTATTAAAAACTGCAGTCAGTTAAGGGTCTGTTTGAGTACAGAGAGGACCAGCTTTCTCTTTTGATCAACAAATATGGGGTTTGTGATTATCAAACTTTTCAGACACTGAGAGAAAAAGTAAAAAGTTAGACCATCATCTACACAATTAATAATGTTACTCTCATCTTAAAGTAATTTGTGATGCACAAGTTATGTATTTACTACCTGTCTATTTTGTGCTTTAGCGGCTTCTACTATAGCATCTAAACAACGTCTTAAACAATGAAATGTTCAGTAAATATCCGTGCAAATTTAAATTACCGAGTTCTGAACTCACCGACGCTGACTGCTTCTAAATTCTTTTTTGAATTTGTGAAATTGAGTTAAGAGCAAGAAAGGCTCTAATTTCGGGAAATGACATTTATTTTAAGAAGAAGCCATTCATTTTCATGACTGACCTTGACAGAAAAATTTTGCCTACCCGTCCGTGCACCGCTGTTTGGTGTACACAATTTATCATTTAGCATGTGAAAATCCCACAGTTGTTGTCTCAATAAGCTCACCCTCGAGGATTGATTTGTTAAGAAAGTTCAGTTCTTAAGGAGAAGAGCGAATTATTGAAGCGAATATTTAAACAACCCTCGCAATAATTGATTTTAAAGCAGATACTGAAACGATATAAGCTTAAAGTCAAAATTTGAACGTAATTTCAATCACTTAAAATTTAAATCCTACTGGTAGTGACCCTTGGCCAGTCTTGGTAGTGAAGAAAACGCAGATAAGACTCAGCTCACCTTCTCCTTTTCCCATTCTTTGTGATCTTATAGATGAGAACTTTATTGTTTCTTCTGTTTTTTTGCTCCTCGTATGTAATTTGTTGAAGCTATACTTGGCACTTTCTTCGCTCCTTGCCTGTTTCTTCTTTATCATTCTCACTCTGTTTCGTCTCTGTTCGATTTCACTTAAACCCTTTCTCTTCAAAATGAAACCTAATTTTATGCCTTAACTTCTGCCGACATTCTCAGTAAACTTTGCAAAAATGTTGCAAAAGGAGAATTGCCTGTTTGCCGTCAATATCTGATTCAAACTTCGAACCAAAGCAGTGTTCAAACGTCGGCACGCGCAAGTGGATCAATTTTGGCCGGCAACGCACCAGTTTCCCGCGCAAAATTTCAAAGCCGAATTACGATAAACAAACACAGCAGTCAAACACAGCTCAAGCGCTAGAGTCTCATAAATAAATTACGAGACGAAAGTCTCTGATCAGGGGAAGTGCAAAGGTTAGAGTAGTTATTTATCTCTACAACACCAGAACCGTTGGGTCAGTTCCTCTCCTTTACGGCTTCATTTTCGCAGAGGCAAGAAAGCAAACTCTAAGAATTATGAAACAATCTATGCCAGCAGCTCCACAGAATTTGCCGAATCGATGTAGCAGTTTAAATACAGCCACCGCAGGAGTGAATTTTAGATTACGGCTGCTAAAACAGTGAAAAATCCGTATCGTATCGTATCGTATCGTATCGTATCGTATCGCTTACAAACAGTTCGGCTCAAAGTTTCCCAGAAGGAGAACAAAGCCAAATACGAAAAGAAAAACCGAAAGTTACATATTCAGTGGCTTTGGTAATTTCATTTCTCGCGGCTGAGAGCGAAAATCATCGACAACTCGATTTGCCACAGGCCGATTTTGGCCGTTTACCTGAAAGACTTCTTCTGTCCGTAAGGACAAAGTCAATAAATGAGAATTTTTTTTGATTGGAAATTACGCCCATTGTTTTATTTGTAATCATGATTCAACCCATTATTTCCATCATGAGCCTTAGCGCCAACGTACGGTACGATTGTCGATTCTTTTATTTTCATTCATTAATGAGGTCGACTTTTCTTGTCACCAAAGGCTACTGTGTTAACATGATAAACAAAATAATACATGGTTGCTTGTAGATATTGAATTTCTCTTCTCGTGTCCAACTCGACATCTCACCCGTTCGCTGCGCTCACTCGGAGCTATCGAGTTGAACACTCGAAGAGAAATTCCATATCTACGCGGGCCATTTGTTATTCTCTATTTAATATATTTAATGTACTGTGGCAAGAAAGCGACTACAAAATTATAACACCTGCCAATTAATTGAAACTTGCTCACTTTTTAAATCGTTTGTTTGGTCAACGTTACTGGTCCTGTTTTGATCAAAAATAACGAAAACAAATTCACCCCCAAGCTTCTTCCCTTAATAAACTAAAATCAGTTTGAAGTCCCATTAATACGACAAACAGAGTTGTTATCAATAATATCTTTTGATTTAGGCCACCTTTGCGTATTGCTTATTTATATCGCTATAAAACTTGTCAGAGTAACACAGAATATTTACAGCTTACGTCCCATCAAGAATATCACCTGTCCTTGAAAGCAAAATTTTGAAAACGTCTTTGAGTGGGCTAACCGTGCTAAAAGAGTAAAGATATTCAGCTCATTAGAGTCTGATCAAATGATATCTCTTTTTCGTTTATCGGAGTAAATTATTGACACCCTGTTGTATTAAAATATTAGACCAAAGCTTGGCGTCTTATTGATCCGTTTTTTCCTACCACGAATGTGCGAACTTAATCGAAAACCATAGACAAGTTTCACGTCATCAATTTCGCAGTTCTGATGTATTCGCGGCCCGGTTTGGAGAGGAGAATTTAATTTGAGCAATACAATTGATAGTCCATTGCTGAAAGACAAGTCGTATTATAGAAAGGGGGTTTTTCGAATTTCACCCATCGCTTTTTTTTTTCTAATCGATTCCACCGCCTGCTGAGAAATAGGGCCAGAGAGTTCAGACTCTTCCAAAGCTTGTTATGTCGGAATGACTCTATTTTGGCCAATGAGGGTCGGAATAACTCTATTTTGGCCGATGAGGGTCGGAGGTAACCTTCTGGAAGCACCCTCGAGAATCCTTTGAATCAACTTCCTTACACTGCGGCGAAATTTCGAAAACTTGTAAACGTAGATGAATGGATTGATGCAGGAATTGGCACAGATCGCCGTGAGACAGCTAAACACGACCTTCCGTATCTCTTCATGGTTTTTTAAAGATGCAACGATCGCTGGAGATACAATCCCCGGAAGCCAACACGTCAGTTATCAGCACCAGCCCAACCCCTCTAGTGGCCCTGTTAACCATAATGTTTCGATATGGAAATTGATTTGCAGTCTGGCTAACGATGCGTCGCGCCTGCTTTCTTGCTTCCCTGTATATGACACTATACATGAGGGGAACCAGCACGATTATGAGGCTGATGTACAAGTGGAAGATATGTGCGGCGATCGAAAAGTTGCTTACAATTAGCAAGCCAGCGGAGAGAGATATCATCCATGAAATTGTCACCAGCGAAATAGTGTTTTTTTCAGTCATCCATGTTATATATTTGTAAGGAAAATATATGGCCGAGAAGCGATCGAAATTCACAGCCAATAAACCAGTCATGGAGGCGGTTATTACGCTATGGCCGATGAATGACATGTACACTTGACTTACGCCATAATTTTTGAACTTGAGCACCAAAAGAGGTTGGTAGCCTGCACAGACCAGGAAATCAGCCAGAGACAGATTGATAAGAAGGATCTCTGTGGGTTGTCTTGACGAGTTAAACACAAAGAATGAAATTATGATCAGAAGGTTGGCACAACTGCCAAGAATCGCTGTACCGCTGTTGAAGAAAACAATTAAAACTGAGTCCCAGTCGGCCATGCATGGAAGAGGCTAAAGCAGCACGCGCAAGACAATATGTAGATCACAAAATATGGACATTACGTTGCAACTAACGATTTTGATAAACTTTAAAAGGGGGACGATGGCTAAAATACATCGGAAACAACAACAATGCCGTTAGTAGCCTCATTGAAAAGGGACACATTGGTTACAACCTCTAAGAAAAATCGATCAATAAGGCGGTGAAGCGGTAATCATAAAGTAGCTTTAATGTAACTTTCCATGAGAAGAACACTTCAAAGTAAGTAGAAATACTTCAAGACGTCAGTTGATGCCATCAAAATGTATCTATTCCGGTAGTGCCTAATGGAGTCGCGCCACTTTGATAAAAAGTTATACACTGATGGATCAATTTTCGATTTCCAAAGTAGCATTGCCTAATCATTATTTCAGCGCTTTGAAACAGCCTTGACGTAATTCGGTCTTTCTTTTTGACTAACAGTCACTCAAAATAGGTGAATTAAGAAGTCCAACCGAAAAAACTTTAAGAGACGCATTTAGTTTTAGATGTTACCGCATGCCGCAGTGTTGCGAAAGTGGTTCAATGTTGATCGAAAGAAAATAATTTTTGGAACCATATATCAAAGAAGGAACCCGTAGAAATCACACATTTCTGAGGGTTATAACAATTTTTTTCGGTAAAAGCTTCTATTCTAGTTTTTCTTTAGAACATTTACAAAGATCGCTTGTCATCATTGGAAATGTTGAGCATTTATTTCTCTTCCAGAGGCACTTTCGCCATCTCTTTGTGAGCTTTGTAAGCTCTTTGTAAGCTTTGTAAGCTTTGTAAGCTTTGTAAGCTCTCTGTAACCTTTTGTAAGCTTTGGAGATATGCTTTGATTCAATATCGTTAGGTTAATATATGGATAACTTGATTAGGGCATTTTCAACAGCTAAAAAGATTCACAGGAAATTGTCTAGCTACTAAAAGCACTCTTCACTTTCCTTTAAATGACAGATGTCTTTCTGATTAAGACTGAAATATCACCAGGAGATCTACCCACCTCACATGTCCTCTATAGTCAAGCACTTACGTCAAATAAGAATTGAAATATACTACTTGATGTCCCAGCTTTTAATTAATTTCCCTCTTAAAATTGTCTAGCAGTAACTGTACATGTTAATAACGCTTTTTCCATGTTGATACCCAATCAAATTCTAGAAAGTACGAAGCGCCTTAGGATTTTCAAGGAGTACGTATTTTAATTGCTTTTATTTAACAAATCGATAGTGGTTTAGCGTGGTCTGAACTCTTTCGACAACGATATTTGTCATCAAAGTGATCAAGATGTTGTGGACTCATGAGTGAACAAACTGCAACAAACCGCAACAAACCGCTGTCGCTTTGTTCTTAACCCCGATAATGAAGTCAAATAAAGCGATTCCTTCAATGCTTAACCATTACGTGACAACTTGGCGCGAGCAGCGTTTTCTGTATCCTTATCGGTGGCGGCAAATTGGCTAATCATATAGCGACATTATTGCCAATTGTGGTAAAAATTATTTTTGAGCTTCTTTCTTTATTCGCAGTCTTTCGTCCAGTGCCCAAATCAGCGTTTTATTTCTCTTTTGTATCATATCCCCACCTCAACAGAAAAAAGAAAATATTTTTTCTGTACTATGATCATATCTCAGATCTTCTCCTTTAGTTGCCCTGCACCGAGAAGACATTCCGAGCAATTAGATAACAGGTGATTTTCTAACAAAAAAAAAACATTCTCGACATGCGGATATAGAAAGAGTTCCATAAACTCATTGGTCAACTTTGTATGGTTTTTTGTCTTACACAGAAAACGCTAATCGAATTTAAGAGAGAGACTCACGATTTCTGCGCCACTCCGTGTAAACTTGCGCGGCCATCCATGCCCATGACAAGCGTACCGCTGTCAGGTACTGGCGCTGGTAACATTTCCAATAAAACGTTTCGTACGTACTTTAAATTTAGTCTTCAAAAATTTTGTGGACAGGAACGGCTTTAATGAACTATGAATAAGTTTTAGTTGTACAAAGATACTGGGCATAAATGCCAAGAGGTATTTTTACTCTTCTTCGATCTCTTTCCACTTATCATGATAATTCTGAGTCTTAACTCAGCTGGTTTTGACGAATGGACTCTGTCCTTTGAGGAGGGTTACTTTGTTTTCATCATCCTGGCAAGAGTCACGGTCTGGCCAGGACTGATAAATGAAAGCGCCTTTAGTTTCAAACTTCTTGCAAAGGCTGACAAGCATTACGGGTTCGAACAAGTCCCAAATAATTTAACCTCGGGTTAATTCTCCTTTGGCAGATTGAAATCGGTAGTAACCTGCCTAAGCTACAATCGCGAATCATTTTGATGAACTTCATCAAGTTCATCAAAGTTAAGTTAAGTTGATGTAAACGTAGATATATGGATTGAAGCAGGAATTGACACAAGCCACAGTTAGGCACTACCAAAAGGCCTTCTCTAATTCTTCCTCAGTCTGGAAGGTTGATCAGAGCGCTAGAACCAAAATTACTGGCGTCCGGCACATTAGGGTTCTTATCGAAACCAGCTCAACCGTCTTGGTGGCCTTGTTGATCGTCTTACGTCGATTTGGAAGGTTACGCTTTGAAGAAGGCAGAGACTCGATAAAGATGCGTAGAGCTTGCTCTCTTACTCTACATGTAGGGACCAACACGATCATAGGGCTAATGTACTAGTTGAAAAGTTGCTGACATGCAGTTAACAAACCTGAAGAGAGGGATATTACCCTAAATACTTTCCTAACCCAGACAGTATTTTTCTTAGTCATCCAGGTCAAATATTCGTAAGGAAAATAAATAGCTAAAATTCTTGGAACGCGTAATGGGTCGCGTTTATTCTAAAAAGGCGGTATTTAGCAATAGAACTGACCTTATGTTTATATATTTTGCTTTCTTTTGAGCAATAATGTACTTGAAAAAACGGTGCATTAGCTAAGACTGGAAATAAGACACAACATCTTTCAAAAGGTGGCATAAGATATTATCCAGGAAATTTTATTAGGGTTAGGAGAAAGGCTAAGAATTTTTGGTCGGATATGAGCGCACGATCGGTTTTGAGAGACAAATTGTTGATATTTAATCAAATTTGCAAATTGTCATATATAGCACATTGAAGACAAGTTTTTGAAAGAATGTGAAGATACCATTTGAAATATCTAAACATTGTCATTTTCATAATTAAAAAACGCATTTTTTTAATGCAGAGAAAAGATCACATAGTTGCTGTAGCACGTTTTGAATTTGCTTCAGGTGGTAGTTATAAAGTTTATTTCGCGACTCTCGTTTTTATAACAGTGAAAACTGAAACAAGCCATGTTAACCAATTTATTTTGCAAACGATAATCCATGGATCGAAGCAAGATCAAGAGCCGTCGAGCTCAAGTAATTATCCCTGACGTACTGTTCAAGCTGTAAATTTAAATGCAGAAAATCAGTACAAATTTGCGGCTGTGAGATTAGTCTGCATTTATCATGGTTTCTAATTAAAAAAAAAATACGAACGAGAAACTTCAAGTGTCAATCAAATTTTCGTTGTGTGTAAAAAGCTAAATATTATGTTGCTCTTTTAAACTAAAACCTTCATACCATCGAAACAATAAATTCACCGACAGGCATTTACTGCTAAGTTAGAAAAATCCTTTAAACGAATACCTGATCGTAGCTTCTATCAAACTGTAGTAATACTTTAAAGGAGGAAAAAAAATCCTTTCAAGAAGCAAATATCCTCTGGAAGGCTGTTGAAGTAGGAATAGACAGGTAATTTAACAGATCCTAAAGTTAGAATGATCGAATTCTTTAAAGAAACAGCCATACTAACGTTGCATCCCTCCTGATGGGTAGGGGGGTCTGTCTCCTTGACCAAAACATTTTATGCCATCTGGCCCAGCTACAGCCGATCAAGCACAAGAATAAAAAAAAAATTGGAATGAGAGAATGTTATTATGATTATAAAAAACAATAATGATAATAATAATAGTTATAGTAATATCAAACCCCAATAAGCTCTTTCCATTCATTCATTTTAAATTAGAAGTAAATGAATGAACAAATGGATGGATTGATTGATAAATGAAATAAATAAATAAATGAGGTAAAGCAAAATTAACAGCTTGGTCCCTGAGCGTGCCATGATAAGCAAAACTGGTCCGCGGTTAGTTACTTAATCCCATAGCAAGTTCTGCATGTGGTCTTTTGGATGACTTTTAGTTTTCCTTTTCACACACCAAGATCTTATTTATTATTTATTTATTATTAACTTGGCATCTAAAACCTAGCCTTTGGGGGTGCAAGAAAGTATGTGGTGTAACCATTTAACTTTCGTAGGCAACCACTCGCAAATCGATGGGCCGAGATCATTTAACCCTCAATATCGAATTTGGCCCAAACGATACCCAGTTTTGTACTTTTGAAAATTAAATTATCTCAGTTTGATTAGCAATTTTTTGCCAGAAATCTACTCACGTCCGCGTTTGATCCCCTTGAACTGCACCTTGCTCGGAAAGTCGAAGTCATTCTTAATCTCAGGAATTCTCGTTGTCACTTGATAACCATTAATGGCGGTCAAACGTACGCTCAGAGGAGTTTCCATTTTCCCAAGTCCTGAAGCGATGAAAAAGTTGTCGGAGACACGTTTCATACAGTGGTACCTCCCGTTTACCAGGAGTTCCATTCCAGCCGTTGGTATTCTTAAAGAGAAGAAAAAACCGATCGACAGGATGAGAAAAATTGAAAACTTGACTCTATTTGTTTTTTATTTTCTTGTAAGGGGATCCAAGTGAGGATATTTTGACTCATTTATATTTTCTTTGCATCATTTCGTTTCGTTTCGTCTTGTTTCTTTCGTTCTCTTCCGTTCCGTTTCGCGTCTTGTCTTGCCGTGTCGGGTCGTTTCGTTTCTTGCGTTTCGTTCCATTCCGTCTCGTGTCGTTTCCCTTCGTTTCTTATCATATCGTATCATTTTTTTATATTATTTTTGTTTTTATATCATCCAGTGCAGCCATCTTCAACTTAAAACAGAGCAGTTTTAGTTTTTGGTCCTTATGAGTCTTATCACGCTAATTTGAAGCAACATTTAGCATAAATCTCACTTGGTATTCCTTGCTTGTAGCTTGATGTAATAAGGGTTGCTTCCTTGGAAACGAAACTGAATTTTACCATCGATCCCTCGAAGGGTCGGGCAGTCAATAGCCTGATAGTGAATTTTCCACCTTCCGTCGCCAGAAACGGCGAAATCTAACCCATCTGTAAATTTAAAGAATATATAAATTGTTCTTCTTACCTTTTCAATCAAATTTCCTGTTATAATTCGATACAAGACATCTTAATGAACAGTTTGAGGATGAATTTTTTTGCTCGCATCGAAAAGTTCTAGAAAAGAAACACGTAGCTAAACATTCCGTGAATTTACAGAATCCTAAAATGAGGACCATTCAACACACAATCAAATACAAAGACACTGATACGTACTGTTTCCACATCCACCGGGGCATATATCAACAATCATTGCTCTTCGGTTTCCTGTAATGGGGTTAGCCCCACTCCCTTCTCCCGTGCCAGTGATTTTAACACACATACCACACCCAACAGACTCCTGGTAGGTTCCAGGCGCAGCTGCAACAACAATCCAATTTTTCTTCCTGATGGCATTCAAAATGTTCGGAGACAACGGGTTAAGGGTGCATTTTCCTTTGCCACCTTGTTCTCCATAGTACGTGGCCTAAAATAATACAAATTTAGAATAGTAAACAACACTCTTAATCCTTACACTCCCAAGATCTCGTTAGTAATTCTCCTCGCTGGTTGTCACACAATTCTTATGGTTTGAGTTGGAAAATTTAGTATTGGATCAACTGATTAACCCTTAATCGATATTTTTCTTTATTCTCATCACTTGCCTGCTTGATATTGTAGTTTTTATACTGTCAGGAGAAATTATCTCTTGTTGGTCAGTCATGGGAGTGGAAGAGTTAAAATCCAAAACTATTATGGCTTGTCAATTTAGATGTCAAGGATTTATAAAACGACTCTTGAGTTGCTTATGATAAAAAACTGGAAAGAATTCACGTTGTATAAGTCGATCCTTTTTTTGTTAGATACGTGTGAAAGAAAGCAGACCTTGAACTGAACTCATCAGAGATGCTCCGTTCCCCCTTGATGTTCCGTTGTTAGTGGACATGACTGAACACTGACTTTTGTATTTTATTTATTTTATTTCCATTTTTTGCTGCCTCCTAATTTTTTTGGTTTGATTTTCCGCACTACCTTGCTCCATTTTAAGTAATTATAAAATGTTTCAATAAAACCACACAAAGATCTTCACATAAAACAGAAATTAACCACTGATAATGGCAAAATGCGAAGATAATGGTAAGATGCGAAGATAAGAGTGATAAAATATCCTTAGATACATTTATATATTGATATTCAAATATACAAAGTCAATCATTGACAAAAGAACATACGACAGCAAAATTACGAAACAGGTATGGATTTACTTACGTCGACATTAGAGATTCTATTGTTGAAGCGATTGTAAGTGGCCTTTACGTGAGAGAGTGTTGTTTCTGCCTGAATAATAGAAAAAAGAAAACAGAAATAAGCACACCAGCAAAGGATTGCGATATCATTGTCCAAGAGAGGGGGCTCCACGGTCCAACAATAAAATTGACATGCATGATATACATATTTTGTTCGACGCTAAGTTACTTCTTTCTCCTGATCTTTATTTTCACGTTGACTGCATATAAGAAATCTTCGAACTACTTTGGAATCGTCAACAACCATCTTTAACAGAATGCAAACATGGAAGTATCAGATTAAAATCAAACTTTTTTCGAGTCGAGCCAGATACCGAAAAGATTTCCTTTGTAATCTAAGATTTACCTGAATAATTAGAAATACCCACTTTTGCCTTAGTCGGTATTTTCAGCGTACCTTTTGTGACTCCCGCGATATGTTGTTCTAACGGAATAGTCCATTTACACATTTAGTAAATCTCCTCGATGTTCTATTTTCCATGAAACAATTGAAAGCAAGCCGACTGCTACTGTAAATAACATTTGATTGCCCACCAAAATAACGATGCGATTCGTTCCTCATGTGCACAGCATTTTGAAGGAGAATGAGTGAGTTATCTATCTTAACAACGTATGAATTAAGTATCCTTTTAACATAATTTAAGCGATCGACTCGGATAATCTCATGATTTTATCTTGAAAAAGTTGAAGACTTCATTGTCGTCGTTAGATCAAAAATTCTTACCTTGATGGTGGTTGTAAAGAAAGCCAGAAGAGCAACGAGAATGGACATCTTTGGCTTTGGGCTCATTTCAGTAAAAGTAACTGTGGTTATACTGGAGATACCCTTCCTTTCTTTTCCTTTTTTGAGATGTTTAAATGAATAATAGAAGGTAGTTTTCAAGCATTCAGGATTTAACAAATACAGACTCAAAGTTTATTTGCCATCAAAGAAGGTGAACGAGTTATATTGGTACGGAAAAGCGCATGAGTTTGATCAGTTGCTAAGAGTAAAGAAAGGCCTTAACGAGGAATTCTATACTCAGAAAGATGTGATTTAAACGACGCGAAAGTTAAACAGAAACGTCGCTCAAATAAAACAATACTATGAACACTTCAGACCAAAACCTTATAAAGGAATCAATGGGATATGAAGTTTTCGTTTCGTCTATTGTTCATTGGCAAACAAAGCTGAGGCGATAGCATTTACGATCTCTTCTCAACGATACGGTTGTCGCTTGCACAATGCAGTTGATCTATATTTACTAATGTTTCGCGAAAAGTGGTGCGTTGTTTGTGAGGAAACATTACCAGCTATCTTGAAAAATATGTTTCATGAGAAGTTACTAGTACGTTTTTCTCGTTTTTGCGGGCATCATGCGAGCCGACTTCAATTTTTCCCAATGCATCCTCGAGCAGACTTCAAAGAAGTCTTCTTAGTACCCGGGCCTCCCACAACCCACCCACCACAATAGTAAGATCTGTAAAGGCTGATGAAGCATTTAATACATTTAAACTCTTACAATCGCACGAATCTCAAAGGACTCCACTAAAAGCAGACGAATACATTATTTAATTACTTTTTTAATTTATGAAACTGACAACATGGATCATGTTTTAGTTACAGTAGAACATGCAATAGATCGCAGCTAATATCCAGCTCTCCACGAAAAAACTTTTGATCCAGGTCCAGAATATGTCAAACTGGTCTACAATCTGAAACAGTGAAGTTAAAATAAAAAACAATTTTCTTTGGATTATGAAAACAAATATGGGATAGACACATCGTGCATAATGACTGGATGTTTCTCAACCTTTGAGCTTTGAAGAGTTCACGTAAAAAATGGGTAAGAAGCTTAGATTAGCTCGCTTTTGATGGAAAACCCTTTGGCGTTTAGAAGTAGAAGGTATAGCTAAAAATTATCCACAATTTTCCATCTTAAAAGTATAAGATTATTGGCCCTATGTGACTTAAATTCCTACATTGGAGAAGTTATGAGTTTTTTTTTATATTATGGCCAATTTTGGATGCAGCAACACGTTCAGAATTTTGACTGTCAGCTTTATGGGGAGAGAAAACCCGCGAACGAGTGTGCGCAACCCGCTAACGAAACCAGGTCAAAGAATCAAATCCAGGACAAAATAATGAATTAAGGGTAGTGGGGTGAGGTGGGGGGGGGGACCTAACGTTGGTGAGGGTGTCGAGTCGAAACTTGATAGGTAGTTAAAATTAAGGTGTAAGATCCTGAACGAAAAAATGTTTTCTGGCCTTGCATGGTCTAACATAGAGAATGCTTTACGAAAAGAGCAAGAGTTGTGACAGAGGAATTCTCAGTAAAACAAATATTGAGTTAAAATAAGAAAGAATTAACAACAAGAAAGTGCAAGCAGTCGAACTGTATACTCGTTATACACAGAAACACTTTTCCAACGTCTAATAGGAGTTTTCGTAAATGGCAGACCGAAGTTAATTTGTTGGTATAATCGAGTCAAGTAACTTACGTTAAAGGCTGCTCCCTGGATACTGATGTTTATCGCCAGGTTAGAAACATTTTTATATGCTGGAAAACCTTGCTAAAAAAAAAATTGTCAGAATATCAGTTCGATGGTGATTTTTCTAATTGATGCTCGAGTGTTAACGCTGTAATTTCCTCGCAACACTTAAAGCCAAAGCAGACTGGCCGGGTGCTTCTGTTCACAGATTTTTGTCTAGAACCGCGCCGTATGTACGTAAGGTCATTGCAAGGGTCCAGCAGCTTTAATTTTAGCGTCTTGCGTCGGGACAGTTTTTTTCGCATGCAGTTCTATAAGTTTATTGAATTGAATTGCCATTTCGTGTGTTTCGCCGTTTTTAATAAACTATTCAAATCACAAAAATGTCTACGTGATTCACAGCGCGTTTTTCCTGCTAAGACTATAAGCACCACTTTAAATATTGATCTATTTAAAGTGCCCGCAGGCGTAAAGCCGGCTTTTCCAATTACAGCGTCCGCACTTAAAAAATAAATGAACCAAAAATGTGGAAAGCTCTGTAGCTGACTAGGAACAACGATTAATTTCTGTCAAGATATTGCACATAGATTATCTTGTATTTTTCTTCAAAATAAACTGTTTTTAAGGATATGATACAAAACAAGTTCCAACCATTTTTCTTTGTTCGAATTGAAAAAGGGACTCACCTCCAACGCATCGAATATGAACAACACGCACGTATGACAACATACGCGTATGACAAAACACAGACAAAGAACTCTGCTTACGTCATCGAAGACTCGTTCCCTGTAGCGTTTGTCAGAGGCTTCCACGTTGGAAATAGCTTTAACATATGTCGCCTAAAATGATCAGAGGTGAGGTGAAAGTTTTGGTCGAACAGAAGAACAGGCGAGCGGAAGGAAGTCGGTACTATCGATAAAGAGAAGGGTTTTTTACATAATGGGCATAATGAGGAACAGTCCAATATTAACATAAATATAAATCAGCTGAACCTGTTGAGCTAAAGCTCTTTACTTCCTTCTTTCTTTCTCCTTCTCACAGATTTACAATGATTACTGAGAGATTTAGCTTCGATAGATGTATTTACACTTTTATTAGGGTTAAATTTCTGTTTCGTCTAGCACAATAAATTCCTCGACGATGTTTTCGTATCTTTAGTGGTTTTTGTTTGTTTTTTTTTTTTTCAAGTTTTGTCTTAAAAATCTCAGTAAGGCTAATGTTCTCACCTTGATCACGATTGGATAAAAGAGCAGTGCGCCAACGACAATGAGCATCAGAGACTTACAGCTCATGTCAATGAACTGCGTAACCGTTGTTCGCCTTTCGCTCCTTTTAAAAGTGTTTCAAATGTATAGAGGAAGGTCTCGATATTTAAATGTCCATATTTAAAAGGAGACATAGGGTTCATTTACCGTGAAAGAAGATGAACGTGGGAGTGTAAGAACTTCAGTAAGATAGCTTATGAAGCAGCTGCACAGGTTGAGCAAAGACTTCAACGAGACTGGGACCCTTTTTTTAATTTGAACCATTCCTAAGAAATCTAAAATTTCTGTAAAGGCCCTAACTTTATTTTAATAAAATTCCTGGGGAAAAATAAATAAAACTGTCATTTTTTTTGCAAAAAGAAAGGTCTTTTATTCGTGGGGTGACTTGGTTGGTATGACTTTTTGTCTAAGTCCACGGGAAAAATGTTTTTTAGTTCTTGGCAGAAATAATATTAATGACGTATTGGATAAACCTCAATGAAATCTTATCGATAATATTGGCTGCCTTAGCCTGTCACGTTTCGAATGAGCTGATCTGTTTCAAGTTGATATTGCCAACTATAGGACTTACCCTAAATCGCGGGGAGATAACACCTCTACTCACTTTAACAAGCATTTTTTTGTCAAATACCAACTTTATCATACCAATTTTGTAAAACATCTTTTTTTTTTTAATTTTTTTGTTTTTTTTTTTAAGTTTGGGAGCGGTTTTGCCAGCAGCCACATTATCTTTTGGAATTTGCTTTCCATCCTGGAAGGTGGTCTCAGAATTTCAATCAAGAAACTCTCTTGGATATTCTAAAATACTTTTCCACCAGATCTCACAGGACAATTCCTTGTGCCTTCATAACGATAATGAATAAATAAATTTTTTTCCTTAAATCGTTATCAAAATTATAATTCGTATGAATAAAACACAGAGGAGAGGGATATTAAGTTCCGCATTAGAAACCGCAAAACCGTTGAAGAAATCATGCAATTCCGCGAAACCGCAAAAAAAAATTATCAAAACCGAAAACCGCTTGCAAAACCGTCAAAACTGTTTAATTAATCTTCACATTCCAGTTATCAAAACCCTAATCGATCTCGTGCAGTCAGTAACAAGTGAAGCGTACAGAGGTTTCGCAATTATTCGAGATCAGTGGAGGCGCATAATTTCCGCCCAGACCGAGGAGAAACCGGAACCCAAAAAGGAAAATACTCAAACCACATCGCATATCAAATCCGCAAACCCATTAGTATTTTTGACGAAAACGGGAAACCAAATGCTAAAAAAAATCAGCAAACCACGAAGTACACCTAAACTGAAAGACCAAAGGTTTCCGACGCAAAAAACGAAAAACCGATCTAAAATATAGCCAAAACCGAAAATCCCAATGCTCCCATCATAAAACATAATAACCGTTCATATCTCGCGCTCTTTGAAAATAAATTTCAAAGGATGGTCTAGATTGTCGAGTTTCATTTTACTTGGTAATTTTTTTTCAATTTTCTTTTCGGCGTTTATCATTTAAACAACTATAGTCTGGAATATTCTTAATTTTGTTTTCCACGCCGTTCAACATTGCGCTTTCTCGGCTGAAACTTTGCCGTGCAAGATAAAATTTGTAGCATACAAAAGAAAGGATGCCTATTTACCCGCTTTCAAATAATTCATTTGTGAGTATAGTACTCATTGATCTTCACTTTCAGCTGTCATTTGAAAGGAGAACCTGAATACGTGATCATGTGCCAAATATATGACGTCATAATTATAAAACGGAATCCCTTCGATACATTTGAGCGAAAGGGACTAAGACAGTGTTTTCTCCAACTTTTACGCTACCTAGGTAACAGAACAGCAAAACATCGTCGATTCTTTTTCAAAAGTAAGCAGTTTATACTATCTATCATCTCCGTGGTATCTGTTATACGAGTTGAAGAAAGGGAAATGCAAACGAGGTAGATTAAAACAGCGAATAGTTGCGGGCGACACCCATCTCCGACCGCGATTACTTACAGGGGGTCAAAGCGCCAACATTTTTATGATTTCGCTAACCGCTGTTAATGGATAATACCCTAGTTACAAACCCAGAGTTGTCATAACAAAATTACTAAAGTTTTATGCAAAACTTATACATTGTCACTCCAAACTCTATCGCTGACGGCGAATTAGACGACATTACACGCTTGAAATATCCCCAATTCCTGCATTTATTTGTTCGTTTCCCCAAGATTACAACGTGATTCCATTGAACAAGAAGTAGTTATCACAGGAAAAAGTTCACACCACGTTCTCTCAGGTGAAAACTTGTAATTCATCGAGTGCTCATGGCACGTGAAATGGCCAAGAAACCAAGATACATCTACGCAGAGTTTGCCACTTTTTTCTTGGTGCTGATGTGCTTGGGATCTCTAAATCTCTGCGAAGGTAACTTTACCTTGCCACTTTTTATTCTTATAACTATGCAGAGACGTAGGAGTTTCTTTATCAGGAGAAAATACGAAAATAATGTTTTTACTCTACCGAGACGCGCATAGTAGCTATGTTGTTAGACATCAAGGATCTGAAACCTAATTTTCCGCGTGCATGCACTGAAGAAGGAAAGCGCTTTCACTTTTCATGGAAAGCCGATATTTCGCACATATATCTTTACCACCAACTGTTAGAGACCTATTTTTTTTCTCTCTCTCCCGCCTTTCCTTGAAGTGGTCTTGGATGCAGGCCAGCAGTACAAATTAAATTCACAAAACTGCGACCAGTCTCGCGATAGTTAATTCAACGTAATAACAGAATTGCTGATCACGGAGGGGCTGGTTTGAATAACTGATTAGTTTCCCAGACAAACAACTGATATTTCTCAATTTTAATTCCTAGAATTTGGAAGGCGGGGTTGATATATTTGGAAGCATGATTATGTTTCCTCCTTAAGAAGTAAACGAGAATTGCAAAGCAATGTAGTATACAGCTTCATATCATCTAAAGAGTCTTTGTAGTTCTCTTGAGCTTCCCTATCGACTCCTAGCCAGAAACTGTAAGGGATATGGTTGTTCAAGTGTGATTTCATTATAGAGAAATACAAGAAACATAATTTGCGATGGCATGTACGACAAATTCAAGAAAGAATTAGTTTGCGATTTTGAACGGCGATTCTTGGCAACCTCATATCTCTAAGAGGAAAATATGTGTCTATATTTAAAAAAAAAAAAAAACGGTTTGCATTGTCTATCCCGCAAAAACTTGTCAAAGACTATGCAAATATGGAAAGATGTTGACTGATTCCACTTTTGAATAATTGAAATAAGCTCAGTTGTATAACATTGAATATTCGAGAAACGACTACTGCGAGTGGTACCAAACACTCATCAAAACTCGGCGGTTTGATGATCGTAGAATTTCTTATATTTGCTTAAAAATACGTCTGTGAAAGGAAACATTTCTAGATTTTCAGGTCATTAACGATTTCAAGCTATTTTAAATGAGCATGCTATTCGAACTTTTTCTCAAAGCAACACAACATGATACCGAGGTTGCTCAGCGACACTTTGGTGCAACACGCAAATAAATCCACGGGAGACAACATCTGCCATTCTGAAAATCTTAAAACTAAACAACCCAAATATAATCCTCTGAGAAAAAACTTTTTGCCAAAGGCAAACTACACTTGAGTGACTTCAAGCAATTTTTTTTTATTTCAATTGCTTTAGGTGGTCAAATTCTTTGTTACGCGCAACCACGTGATGGAGTTTACCTCGAGGCAGCTTTCACTTGTTATGATCAATATTGAAAATTTTGCTTGGTGGGATAGTAATCATTTACAGTCAGTTTTCAAGCAGACGGAAAAGACTTGACCTTATCGAGTTTTTCTAGTACTACTTTTTTAATAGTAAAACTGATACAAATTAATATTTGGTAATTTTCTTTTCGCGAAAGCGAGGACAAATTGCAACAGATGGTTTTTCTGATATTATTAATAATTTATCATAGGCGAAAATTTCTGCAACTTAGTTACACAAACTAGGCAACTTATTCGCCTAAATAGAGACGCATTTCATCATTTCATTTCTGCTCTCAACTTCCCGTCGTTCTAATAACTTCCTGCGTCCACCATTGCTCGTTCGCGTGACATTTTTTCCTAAAAGAACCGAACTTATTAGAAAAGCAGGTAACAATTAGTTTTCTTAGTTACGCTTGAAAGTTTCTTCTATTATGTTTTTTTTTTGGTCACCCTTGAGGCATCATTCATTGTCATCGAAAAATCTAAAATGCGGTCCAATTTCTGCAAAAAACAGAAGGGAACACAGCAGACTGTAAAATGTAATAGCTACTTCAGAACAGTGATGAATAAAAAAATGACAACCAGAAAGACAGAAATAATTTTTAAATATTCAAGGGAAAGTTACGCAATACTTTGGCGACTTAATTAAGTCGTTATCGGAATAAAAAGGAGAAGAAAGATAAACATGTATTCAATTCATTGTATTTGAAAGGATTTCTAGAAAATTCATTAGCTTTTTTTCGCATTGTTCAAAAAATTGTATTCGTGCTGTTTATGTTATATCTCAAAATATACCTTCCACCGCTTGCCTTGTTAAGAAATACGAACAAGTTTCTTATAAAATGGTGTAAAATAATTTGCATCCACTAGCAGCACTTTAATCCTTACCAAGGAGAAGTAAAAACTAACTATTAACAAAGAAACTATTGGTGAAACATGTGAAACAAAATAATCTCAGGATAGAAATGATGAAATGATAAGCTGTTTCACAAATTGCGCTGTTAAGAATGCATCGCGCAGTTAATGCAGTTCGGTTTGAGTCGTACGTTATGGTTTTTTCCTTTGAAATCTGTTTTATACGATTGGCCCCCTTTCATAACACTATTAAAAGTTTCAACAGTAAATCAGTGTATCGAACGTGCCTGTGCGCGAATATCATATGATTATTCGTACTAACAGCGTTGTAATTTGGATTCTCATTTCATTATTGCACAATCTACAGCTCGGGAAAAAACTCTTCGACAGTTTGTAAGGAGTTCTGATAAAGTTAAGGGCTGGGCTGTAAAATAAACTGACTGAAGCTCAGCTTTTAAGCTTGTCTAAATCTGTTTACTGACCTCTCACACTGTGGCCTTATTAAACAGAGGTGGACTGAACATTCTACTAATCATATTTATTGTACCTTTGTGCGTGTAAAATTCTCGAAAAATTAAGCACATTTGTTTGATTGCAAACGTTCAGGTTCGTGTTCTGACACGCCCGTGGGTGTTCGTGATGAATTAAAAGTGATACCTGATAATTACATGACTGCAAGCTCGGTGCTCCCTGGTTTTCCAGCCAAAGATGGTCGCCTGGCCGGAACTGGCGCCTGGTGTCCGCTAACAAATGGTAGTGACACTGATCCATATCTTGAAATAAGCTTGGGTAAAAGCTACGTAATATGCGGCATCGAAGTGCAAGGAAAGCCTAATGCTTCAGAGTCTACAAACTTTACGCTCCAGTCTTCAACAAACGGGGCAAACTTTATTGAAGTTGACTCAGGGCAGGTAAATAATTGAACTTTAATTTTTATCAACTTGTTTCGCTGGCGGGTTTTTCAAATTGGTTTTATGTAAACGATTTGAAGATATCCATAATTTCTGTCGAGACTGGTCAGAATTTAATGTTTTAGACTGTCAATATCCACCTTAAAGTGGGCTCAAAATATTTTTCTTGTATTTGCGAAAATACTATTCCCACCGACCAGAGATCTTATAATTTGATCCTCAGATCATTTAATTATATACCCACAAAACCCGTCTTTTTTTTCTAGCACCGAGGTCATAGCTGGACTTGATATTCAATAGTCAGCATTACTAATAAAGCTTTTAAACCAACTTATATCAAAGTAGTATCACAACACAGCATAGCATTGCTATCGTTGTCTTTATACGTTCTCTTTTTCATCATAGCTTTTGTTTTCATTGATCTTTTTCTCTTTGAAACTCTGCACTTTCCTCATATGATATTTCAGAGTAGGAATTCCTTGGAATCTTTCGAAGTGGTAAACGCTACTTTCAACTAGAGAATTCCTAGTGAAAATGCAAAGTTATTTTTCATAGACTTTTTCCCTTGGTGTTGTCGTCCTGATTACTAGGTCCCTTGCGACTCTCATTACGATTTTCCCTGCCTCGAAGCTAAAGTCGATAACTTTTGCCTTTGACTTCCTTGTGTTAGCAGCCTACAGACTTGAATTCTGAATTCTTCTAGGTCCCCATATTGGGTGTCTATTAACAACCGATTGTTATTAATGAGTATTTAGAACTAAAACACGACATGTGAAATGGTTTCGAATTTTTTTAAAAACTGAGAAGAGAATCAATAGCTTTAATTTCCCTTAATCCTGTTTCTTTTAATGGATTTTGAAGTATTAACGTTTTCGGTACGTTTCCAGACCTTTAATGCCTCTTCAGCTGGTGGTGATGTCGCTACATTCCATGTCCTGGCAACAAACGTAACTGCAACACATCTGCGGTTTAAGCCAGTTTCCAACGTTACATGCCTGAGAGTGGAGATTTACGCTGTTCCAGGTATGTTCTATAGCGATATGATTTTTGTCATAATGATAAGTTGTGTATCACATGACGATTGGAGTACGAAATAGTCTTTATAATGTTAGTGGAGACTAGCGAAACATTAGCTTAACACAAGTGTTACTACCGGGGGAAACGGTAACGCAAAAATCAACATGAGTGCCCGATAGGGAAAACTATATCCTGCGTAGATGGTTGTTAAGGAGCAGTTTTCGTTAAACCAGATTTGGGAGAGAGGGTTTACGAAATATCTTATTCCACGCTACTCACTGAGGAAACAGCATGATACGTCCAATTTATTTATTTATGACCCGGTGTTGCTGTTCAGTCAAGAAAACGCGGACGCCATTCTTATTGCTTCGATGCTTTTAGGTTTTGTGGCTCAACGTTTCGACTGTGTCTTTAAACTAACTCCAAAATACACACAACGACCAATCAGAAGAGCTAAAAGTGCCATAAGGAGCCGATGAGAAATTGGAAACGTAATGACACGGAGACAGCCTGAAGGGCGGAAAAATGCCAGTTATCAAGTTACAATTGATTGTATTTTTGTCTCTGATTGATCGAAAAGATGCGCGTGGTGTGCGTTTTTAAGACTGATCGCAGAGCAAACTATAACAAAGTCGACTCAATCCCAGATTGATGTTGACACTCAACAAATCTTTGAAACCAACTATAGCTAAGTGGCGCAGGGGAGGAGGGGGGGGCTGATGCGGAAGGCGGTCCCATCAGGTGGAGTCACTAGTTTTCGAGTTTAATATTTGGGAATCGTGAATTACGAGATATCGTTTATAATGAATCATGAATATCGAAATAAAATTGGGCAGGAATCACTGCTCTGCAGGATCAGATGATTCTTCGATGATGACGTTCATTCTGATCGTTTTTTTTATTTTCATTCCTTTAATCTCAGAGAATGTTACCATCACTTGCCAGGCGTCCAACATCTTGGTAGAAATTCAAAAATCATTATTTACTGATACTGATAATGATACTGAATTCGCCGCGACTGACCTGGCTCTCAATGACAGAGACTGTAATGCTACCAATGGTTCAAACACTTTCGACTTTGACATTATCCATGGGACATGTCAAACTGCGCTCAATTACTCAAAGGATGGCGAAAGAGTATTTTACCACAACGTTGTCTTCGATACTAAAGCAGATCCGGACGATCCCGAATTTAACATAATTTGCACTTATTCAAGTAAGTATGTTAAACTCGTCTTTAGAGCTCATGGAGTGGGTTATCATAAACCGGTACCTCGTCAGGCTTTTAAAAGGCCTATGGGCGAACATTACCAAGTGTTCCTTGATAGGTCCCGTAAAGATAATTAGGGGGTTCGTATTTTGGAAGATCGATAGGTCTAGGCATGAAAAATGAAGAGATATCATGACAAATAAGTGGACTCGCGGATGTAAAAAATTATGGATCTACTAACAAGTTTGGCTCAAACTTTTGTCTTTGGAGAACGTTGAAGAATATATCCTTACCTCTAGACTTTGATGCAGTATAGCTTAGTACTTCAACTTGTTTTCTGTGATGTTTCTTCCTCAAAAAAAAAAGTAAATTAAAGTATGTATATATGTATATAAATGTGGGGGTGGAGTCTACCTTGGCATAGAGTGCTCAATGCTGTGGTAGCAGAGCTAAGTATACATAAATTAAAGAATTAAAGAGGACGCATCAATTCTCTGTGACTCTGAGTTTCGCGCCTAAGCGCTCGTCAGACAGGCAGTTCTGTCTGACGAGCGCTTAGGCGCGAAACTCAGAGTCACAGAGAATCAATGCGTCCTCTTTAATTCTTTAATTTATATATATATAGAGAGAGAGAGGCTGTGTATTGATTTCTCCATTTTACAGTGCTCGATACGTAGGAGTAGAGCGCGATATATATTGCGGTAAGGGATAGTCTCTCGGTATAGTCTCTCTGTATAGTCTCTATAGTCTCTCTCGCAATATATATATATATATATATATATATATATATATACATATATATATCTGAAGGTTGAACTAATCAATAAGACAACTTTTCTGTGACTCTGAGTTTCACGCTTACGCAATCATCAGACAGACTTAAATATATATAGAAAGATTCTACGGATTTTATAAACAAATTAGAAGATTTGAATGCAAAAGGCCCACTCCCTGAGGGGTCCTTACTTGTGTCTTAGGATGTAGTCTCAATGTTTCCGAACATCGACAACAATCTGGATATTTCAGCAGTTAGAAGGGCACTTAATTCCAGATCTGTTAACATTCCTTCCACTGATTGCTTAGTTGAAGCCGTTGAAATTTGCCTCAGGGTTAATAATTGCTAGTTTTCTGGTCAGAGTTTTGTTCAGAAACATGGCACGGCCATGAGACCGAAAACACCTGCAGTTATGCAGATCTGGCGATGGGCGTCATCGATGAGAAAGCCAAATTTGGAGGTAGCCTGAAACCTATGCTTTGGTGGAGATACAGGGATGATATTTTTGACATTTGGACTCAGGGTTTACCGAAATTATTGGAATTTACTGATTATATTAACGGTTTGTATCCAACTATCAAATTTGAATTGGTTTACTCTGACAATCATTTGAATGTCCTTGATTTCACGTTGCATTTTCGTGACGGGTTTATTAGCACTGATGTTTATGCTAAACCCACTGATAGTTACCTCTACCTACCTTTTTCGAGTTCACACCCCGTACGTTGCAAAAGAGTAGTCCTCTTCGGGGTAGCTTTAAGAATCAAACGCAATTGTTCTACTGACGACTTTTTACAAAATAGGTGTAAGGAATACAAAGGGTATTTGAAATCACAAAATTATCCAGCGGAGCTTGTTGATAAACAGTTCGACAAAGCTCTTAGTATACCAAGGGCTGAACGTTTGAGGAAAAAGGTCAAGCCAGCAAAGAAAGTTTTTCCATTGATGCTCGACTAAAATCCAATTTTGCCAGATATCCAAAAAGTTATTAAAAAGCACTTTTATCTATTACAATCCTCACCAGAAGTCAAAGAAATTTTTCCATCGAAGTCGATATTTCCCACTTATCGTAGAACCAAAAATCTTAAGGAGATGTTGGCGCCACCAAAATTTCGGGTAACCTCCAGTGGAAATTAGGGTGAAGAAAACACAGGTTATTCAAAATGCTATTTAATTCAAGCTTCCAAATTTCAAAGTTCGGCAACCGGTCGTCAATATTCCATTCAACAGGGGCTGTCTGTCTGTCTGTCACAGAATGTTATTTATTTGGCCACTTGTGCCAATGCAACCTGCAATATGTAGGCTCCACCTCGACTGAATTTAAAGTAAGATTTCGTAACCACAAGTCGAACATGCTTAAGAACAAAAGAACTTGTGAGTTGGCCATCCATTTTAATGACTCTGAACATGAAATTTCTCAAATCAGTTTTAACAAATTAGGTCTTTTGAAAAGTCTTTACATCTTGAACGATTATTACTCATTAGATAAGCCTATTGGGCCGTGCAATTATTCACCCTTAATCCTCATGGTCTCAACAAACGGCGAGAATTTAGATCAAAACACCGCATTAATTACTACAATTGAGTAGCTGTGATTTGCCATTTTTCCAACATGACGTACATTAAAAAAGGGGCCTTGGAGGGGAGATTGTTGCTGCGGTTTAATGGCCCTTTCCTGGGATCCTGTTGTAATTTTTGCCTGATTGCATTCATTCAGAGGCCTTCAATGGGGAGCTTGTTACTCCGGAGTAAACACTACAAATTAATTTAGATTCTTTTTTTTTCTCTCTAGTTTTTGTCACTTATTTTTATTCACCTTATTTGTACTCACATATCACCCTTAGTTCTTTATTTGCCTTTCATTGTTTAACCCTTCTCAGTTTGTAATTTAGACCTATGCTGTATTACGTAACCTCAATCTTAAAATTTCGGTTTTGTATATAAGTCGCAATCATTTTAAATAGTTTTTTAGTTTTTAATTTTTAACCTGAAGAAGGCCGAACGGCCGAAACGTCGTGCATTAAACTCGTCCAGAACAGTCAAGAGTTGGCCTCTTCGTTACGTCCATATAGTACACTTAACTATATATATATATATATGTATGACAAGTAAAAACAGGAAAACCTAAAGACAGGAAAATTAGGATACTGTACAACTGTAGACAGCTAAAACAAAACATACTCATACATTACCGCATTGAGTCAATTTATGTCACAGGAAGTTTGGAAGTAACATGAATCCGAGTAATGTAGGTGAGGTGGATCCACAAACGAAAAAGGAACGATGCGCATGTCTCGCCCCACAACAGCCTTCTCGATGGTGAATTTCGACTATCACTGTGATCGGCATACAAATCGGCGTTATCAAACAAGAACGTCAGATTAAATGATTAAATTCAAAGGAATCAGAATACATACCCTGAGCATTCCGTCATCTCATACGCTCATTACTGCTTCACAGGAGCCTAGAATTATGACCAACCTCAAAAAAATTGAAACAAAAGCCGTAAAACTTAACTTCAACACTTACAGTTGCTTAATCGTTGCTTCTTTTTTGCAGATTATTGCAAATTTGGTCCTTGTCAGAACGGCGGAACCTGTTTGCCGGATGGAGATAGCTATATCTGTGTCTGTGCTGCTGGCTACGGCGGTATTAACTGCACAACAAGTAAGATGGTTTCTCCATTCTCTCATTGCAGCTAATTGAAGTGTAAAGGCAACAATAATATTTTACACAAATCTCTTGAATTCGATCCTCGTGTAGGTGCATTTCGGGAGTACACGTAACGGAGCTAAAGCGAGTCTAAGATATAACGCATCGAGGTTTCAACATCCCCCTCCCCCGGGCAACCCACGGGTATTTTACTGTCGTCGTGCCCGTGAGATGGGAAATTGGAACCTTCCGCGGCTGGGGTGGTGAACTTGAACCGGATATGTCAAGTCTTTCCTGTGGAATTTACGTGTTTTATCTTCAAAATGTGGAGGGTTGAGGACTTCATTTTCGCGAGCGAATGGCTCAGAAGTAAAGGTCTACAAGGTCGAGAGTTTAAAAGCTTGGTAAATGAGTAGAAAGTCACGATCGCTGAGTTTTCCTTTTTCAAAAAATGAACTGGGTGGGAAATTTGAACATAATTTTGACCCCGAGGGCGGGAATTTGAAGGAACTAATTTTCAAGAGTTTTATTTCCCGAGGGTAGGGAAGTCGAAGTTTCGAATTGATCGACGCATAAGCACAAAATTTGTCTCGATACTTGCTCAAGCCCACACTGATTGAATTTCGCTTGCTATGATCAGTATTGAAAAATTTGCTCATTATTTATGGTCAGTTCTTAAGCAGACGAAAAAGACTTGATCTTATCGAGTTTTTAAAATACTGCGTTTTAATAGTAAAATTGATAAAAATTATTTGATCATTTTCTTTTCGCGAAAGCAAGGACGAATTGCAACAGATGGTTTTTCTGATATTATTAATAATTTATCATGGGTGAAAACTTCTGCATTTTAGTTACACAAACTTAGCAACTTATTCGCCTATATAGAGACGGATTTCATCATTTCATTTCTGCTCTCAACTTCCCGTCGTTCTAATAACTTCCTGCGTCCACTATTACTCGTTCGCGTGACATTTTTTTTTACAAAAAAACCCGAAAAACTTATTAGAAAAGCAGGTAACAATTAGTTTTCTTAGCTACGCTCGAAAGTTTCTCCTGCTTTTGTTTTTTTCTCACCCTTAAAGCATCATTCACGTTTTGCCATCGAAAAATCATTGAATGCGGCCCAATTTCTGCAAAAACAGAAGGGAACACAGCAGACTGTGAAGTGTAATAGCTACTTCAGAACAGTGATGAATAAAAAAAATGACAACCCGAAAGACAGAAATAATTTTTAAATATTCAAGGGAGGGTTACGCAATACTTTGGCAACTTAATTAAGCCGTTATCGGAATAAAAAGGAGAAGAAAGATAAACATGTATTCAATTCATTGTATTTGAAAGGAGTTTTAGAAAATTCATAAGCGTCTTTTTGCATTGTTCAAAAAATTGTATTCGTGCTGTTTATGTTATATCGCAAAATATACCTGCCACCACTTGCCTCGTTAAGAAATCCGAACACGTTTCTTATAAAATGGTTTGACATAAATTGTATCCAGTAACATCATTTTAATACTTACCAGAGAGAAATAAAAATTAACTATTAACAAAGAACCTATTGGTGAAAAATGTGAAACAAAATAGTCTCATGATAGGATTGTTATGTGAAATGATAAGCTGTTTCACAAATCGCGCTGTTAAGAATGCATCGTGCAGTTAGTGCAGTTCGTCTTGATTCGTAGGTTATGGTTATCCCCTTTGAAATCTTTTTTATACGATTGGCCCTCTGCCATAACATTATTGAAACTTTCAAAAGTAAACCGGTGTATTGGACGCTCCTGGGCACCAACATCATATGATTATTCGTACTAAAAGCATTATAATTTGGGTTCTCATTTCATTATTTCACAAACTGCAGCTCGGGGAAAAAAACTCTTCGACACTTTGTAAGGAGTTTTGATAAAGTTAAGGGCTGAGCTGTAAAATAAACTGACCGAAGCTCAGCTTTTAAGCTTGGCTAAATCTGTTTACTGACCTCATATACTATGGCCTCATCAGACAGAGGTGGAATATTCTACTAATTTTGTGCGCTTATGTTTTGCACCTTTGTCCGTGTAAAATTCTCGAAAAATTAAGCACATTTGTTTGATTGCAAACGTTCAGGTTCGTGTTCTGACACTCCCGTTGGTGTTCGTGATGAACTAAAAGTGATACCTGATGATTACATGACTGCAAGCTCGGTGCTCCCTGGTTTTCTAGCCAAAGATGGTCGCCTGGCTGGAACTAGTGCCTGGTGTCCACAAACAAATGGTGGTGACACTGATCCATATCTTGAAATAAGCCTGGGTAAAAGCTACATAATATGCGGCATCGAAGTGCAAGGAAAGCCTAATGCTTCAGAGTCTACAAACTTTACGCTCCAGTCTTCAACAAACGGATCAAACTTTATTGAAGTTGACTCAGGGCAGGTAAATAATTGACCTTTAATTTTTATCAACTTGTTTCGCTGGCGGGTTTATCAGATTTGTTTTATGTAAACTATTTAAAGATATCCATGGTTTCTGTCGAGACTGGTTTGAATTTGATGCTTTAGACTATCAATTTCCACCTTAAGGTGGGCTCAAAATATTTTTCTTGAATCAGCGAAAATATTATTCCTACCGACCAGGGATATTATAATTTGATCCTCAAATCATTTAATTATATACGCGCAAAACCCATTTTTTGCCTAGCACCGAGGACATAATAGCGAACTGGACATAATATTCAATAGCCAGCATCACTAAACAGGTTTTTAAACCAACTTATATCAAAAGTAGTATCACAACACAGCACAGCATTGTTATCGTTGTCTTTATACGTTTTCTTTTTCATCGTAGCTTTTGTTTTCATTAATTTTTTCTCTTTAAAACTTTGTACTTTCCACAAATGATATTTCGAAGTGGGGAATTTTTCGGAATTTTTCGAAGTGGTAAACGCTACTTGCAAATAGCGAATTCCTAGTGAAAATGCAAAGTTATGTTTTTCATAGACTTTTTCCCTTGGTGTTGTCGTCCTGATTACTAGGTCCCTTGCCGCTGTCAATTACGATTTTCACTGCCTCTAAGCTGAAGTCTATACCTTCTACCTTTGACTTCCTTGTATTAGCAGCCTATAGACTTCAATTCTTCTGGGTCCTTCTCCTGGGTTTCTATACAACAGATTGTTATCGATGAATATTCGGTACAAAAACACGACATGTAACATGGTGTCGACTTTTTTTAAGACTTATTATAGAATCAATAAATTGAATTTCCCTTAATCCTGTTTATTTTTATCGATTTTGAAGTATTAACGCTTTCGGTACCTCTCCAGATCTTTAATGCCTCTTCGGCTGGTGGTGATGTCGCTACATTCCATGCCCTGACAGCAAACGTAACTGCAACACATCTGCGGTTTAAGCCAGTTTCCAACTTTATATGTCTGAGAGTGGAGATTTACGCTGTTCCAGGTATATTCTATAGCGATATGATTTTTATCATAATGATAGGTTGTGTATCACATAACGATTGGAGTACGAAATAGTCTTTATAATGCTCTCGCTAATGTAGATAAGGGAAACACAAGCTTGACACAAGAGTTATTACCGGAGGTAACGGTAGCGCAAAAATGAACACGAGTGCCCGATGGGGAAACTATATCCTGCGTAGACGGTTGTTAAGAAGCAGTTTTTGTTAAACCAGGTTTGAGAGAGAGGGTTTACGAAATATCTTATTTCACGCCACTCACGGAGGAAACAGCAAGATACGTCCTATCCGGGTTTACATAACCCGGTTTTGTTGTTCATTCAAGAAAACGCGGACACCATACTTATTGCTTCGATGCTTTTAGGTTTTGTGGCTTAACGCTTCGACTCAGTGTCATTAAACTAACTCCAAAGCACACACAAAAACCAATCAGAAGAGCTCAAACTGCCATTGTGAGCTCATGAGAATTTGGAAACGTAATGACTTGGAGACAGCTTGAAAGATGGAAAAATGCCAGTGATCAAGTCACAATTGATTGTATTTTTGTCTCTGATTGAGCGAAAAGATGCATGTGGTGCGCGTTTTTTAAGACTGATCGCACAGCATAATGTAACAAAATCGACACAATTAGAATTAATCTCGACACTCAATTGGAAACAAATCTTTGAAACCAACTAAAGCTAAGTGGCGCGGGGGAGGAGAGGGGGAGGGGGGCTGACGCGGTCCCATCAGATGGAGTCACTAGTTTTCGAGTTTAATACTTGAGAATCATGAATTACGAAATATCGTTTATAATGAATCATGAATATCGAGATGAAATTGGGCAGAAATCACTGCTCTGCAGATCAGATGATTCTACGATGATGACGTTCATGCTGATAGTTTTTTCTTTTTAATTCCTTTTATCTTAGAGTATGTTACCTTCATTTGCCAGGCGTCCTACATCTCGGTAGTAATTCCAAAATCATTATTTCCTGACCCTCCTCCCACCGCGACTGACCTGGCTCTCAATGACAGGAACTGTAAAGCTATTGGTTTTTCAAATACTTTCTACTTTTACATTACCCATGGGACATGTGGAACTGCACTCAATATCTCAAAAGATGGAGAAATATTTTACCACAACGTTGTCTTCGATACTAGAGCAGATCCGGATGATCCCAAATTTGACATAATTTGCCCTTATTTGAGTAAGTACGCTATCATAAAACGGTAGCTCTTGGGCTTTTAAAAAGCCGACGAGCGAACATTTCCAAGTCTTCCTTGATAGGTCCTGTAAAGATAGTTAAGGGGTTCGTATTTTGGAAGATCGGTAGATCTAGCCATAAAAAGATGAAGGGAATCATGAAAAATAAGTGGACTCGCGGATGTAAAAAATTACGGATCGACTGACAAATTTAGCTCAAACTTTCGTCACTTATAGAAAGATGAAGAATCTACCCTTACCTCTAGACCTTGATGCAATATAGCTTAGTACTTCAGCTTGTTTTCTGTGATGCTTCTTCCTCAAAAAAAAGGAAATTAAATTATAGAAATGTAAAGTATATAGATATATATAGGGAGTCTGTGTATTGATTTTTCCGTTTTACCGTGCTCGATACGTAGGAGTAGAGCGCGATATATATTACGATAGGTGATAGTCTCTCTGTATACTCTCTATAGTCTCTCCCGCAATATATATATATATATATACATGAAGGTTGAACTAATTAATAAGACATAACTTTTCTGTGACTGAGTTTCACGCTCACGCGATCATCAGACAAATTTAAAATATATATATATATATATATATATATATATATATATATGTATGACATGTAAAGACAGGAAACCTAAAGACAGGAAACCTAAAGACAGGAAACCTAAAGACAGAAAAATCAGGATACTGTACAACTGTAGACAATTAAAACAAAACATACTCATATACTACTGCACTGAGTCAATTTATGTCACAGGAGGTTTGGAAGTGACATGAATCCGAGTAATGTAGGTTAGGTGAATCCACAAACGAAAAAGGGACGATTTGCATGTCTCGCCCCACTACAGCCTTCTCGATGGGGAATTTTGACTATCACTGTGATTGGCATACAAATCTGCGTTATTAGACAAGAATTTCAAACTATGTGATTAAATTCAAAGGAATCAGAATACATACCCTGAGCATTCCGTCATCTCATACGCTCATTACTGCTTCATAGGAGCCTAGAATTATCTCAACAAATTGAAACAAAAAACCGTGTAAACTTTTTTTAGCACCTACGGTTGCTTAATCGTTGCCTCTTTTTTACAGATTACTGCAAATTTGGTCCTTGTCAGAACGGTGGAACCTGTTTATCAGATGGAGATAGCTATATCTGTGCCTGTGCCGCTGGTTACAGCGATATAAACTGCACAACAAGTAAGATGGTTTCTCTATAGAATTGTAGCTAATTAAGGTGTAAAGGCAACAATAATATTTGGAAACTTAAAATCCGGCTATTGCATCACACCTGAACGTAGTTTTGAGATTTTTAGTTATATCCTTGAATTAAGGGACTTAAAAGCAAAGAAACCAAATTTAAAGGATACAAAAGAAAACAAAATTAAACAAGCCATTTTCAAGGATTTCTGCTCATCACTCAAACCAAACAAGTGTTCTGCTAGAAAAGCGCTCGCAGTCTCACGCGAAAAGAAAAGAAATCTGCCGAAAAGCTCCTGCTATGCCTTTTTAAGACAAAAACAACATATTTTTTCAACACCATTCCCCCGTACTAATCCTGGGCGACTTGACTCATGAGGCAGTGAAATTTAGGGCCACTTCATAAAAGTGATGATTAAACAGAAAGACAACCAGAAAGACTGAGAAATAATTTTAAAAAAGAAAACCCAACCTTTCAGGATGCTTCCTTGCAATTTTTTTCTCTTTTGCACCAATGGTGAGCCTAAAATGTATTTATAAAATAATTCAAATAGTACGCGCGCTCTGATTGGCCATAAAACCATTTTGCATGAGCGTATGTAAACACGGTTTTCGTTCCCCTTTCATTAGTTACTTTATAAAAGAAATGTAAAATGGTTTCCGTGTTTACATAGCCTGATATAAACACTCGATAAGCTGGAAACCACTCCGCTTCGCGTCGTGGTTTCCTACGCTGATCTCGTGTTCTCCCAACCTCCCGGTTGTTTACATCAGGCTATGTAAACACGGAAACCATTTTACATTTCTTCAACATGAGGCGCTCTCACTGAGGGCATAGACATGAATTGAGTGCTGTTTGAAATAAACATCACCTCGTTGGAATGCGCACGCAGTTGCCAATTGAGTTTACCCTAAGATCTATTTTGCTTTTAGAGACTGTTTGTGGAGATTATTTTTTCAAATTCTTTCGATGGCTCTAAGTTAGCTTTACACCTAATCTACATGAAAAACGAAACAATGAATTCATCACTGAACTTCGGTTGTAGCAAAAACGAAGACCCCTGAAAGTTAAGACCCAAGACCTAAGAAACCATATTTCATTTATATTTCGGCGGCAATGAGAGGGATAAGGAAGTGGCGCGAGAACTGGAAAATAAGCTGAAGTTAAAAAGGGAAATTAATCACTGAAATAATAAATTTGGCTTTCTGTTAGAAACGAGAACTTTTCCAATTTTGAAGCTCATTGATACCACAGTGTTCGCTACAAAATCAAAACAAATTTCAATTTTCGTACTTGTTGTTGACAAAATTGTAAAATAATTATGAAGGAAAGTAAAATAATTGAAAAAAAATAAAAAAAAACCGCTCACCACCCTATTTGCCATAAAAAGTCTGTAGCCAAAACTTTACTTAGGAGGGCTGACTGTCTACCATCTTCACTCGATTGGAAGGCTGAGGAGAGGAAATATGTTTCCAATGTCCTAAAGGCAAATAGCTATACAAAAACTTTTCTCCGTAACTGCCAAAAAACCAGTTACAAATAGTAACGCTCTTGATGAAAGGGAACCAGCGACTGGTTTTGCTGTTATTCCTTACATACAGGGTGTTACTGAACCCATCAAGAGAACCAAAAGAATAGCCACAACATAAAAGTTTCTCAAAAACCTTTTCAGACTTTGGGGCATATTTTCGCCAAACCTAAGGATCCTGTCACTAAAGAACAACGAACCGACGCCATTTATTCTTTTCCTTGCAATGACTGTGACAACGATTACATCGGACAGACCAAACTTCAGTTTGGTACACGGTTAAAAGAGCACCAAAAAGCGGTTTTTCTTTGCAAAAAGGAAAATTCAGCTTTATCGGAGCATGCATGCCTAACCAACCATACAATTGGGTGGGATAATTCTAAAATTATAGACAGAATGAAGTGGCCGACGAATTTTCGAAAGTTACAGACTATCGCATTTAATTAAGCCATTATCGGGACGAAAAAAAGAAAAAATATTTACATTTATTTAATTTATTGTATGTAAAAACAGTTCTAGAAAATTCATTAAGATTTTTGGCATTGTTGTGAAATTATATTCCCACTGTGTATGTTATATAGATAGCTAAATAATTCGCCTTAGATCAGTGTTAGAGCATCCCACCGCAACCTTACTAGAGTTTCGACTCTTGAGGTGGATTCATATTTTTCTTCTTTGTACCATGCTCGTGGAAATTTTTTGATTCCATCACCTAGTAATACAATTCGTATCACTTTCCTCGATTTCTGAAATACAAGACCATTTTGACGATACGCAATCCAGAGCTATACAGGACGCGTTTCCATGTGAAACTCGAGTTAAGGCCTGGTTCAACAAATCTTATAACGAAAAGTCTATCTATTTCGGCGTTACAGTAATCTTTACTAAATCATTACGTCTTTTTTACAAGTGTAGAATGTAGTTGAAACAAAGAGAACATCTAGATTTTACTCATCAACGTCTCCCTCCGTATTAAACCTAAAAGAGTTGTAAGAACAATGTCAAAATACCGTTCTCAAAGCAGAACAAGTCTCTTAATTTTACCATGTCGCCAAAGTCTTTTCTATTTTCCAAATATCAACGACTGTTACTCTGATCTTTGCAAAAACGGCGCAAATTGTACCGACGAAGTAAATAACTTTACTTGTACCTGTCTGGCTGGCTACGAGGACCCCAACTGTTCTATTGGTAAATTGGATCATTTTCCCTCCCATTTCACCTCTTAGTAGAGGATCTATAGCGGTGTTAGAAAGTGTTTAGTTTCCTCCCGAAAACACAACCTACATTTTGCATGAATAACCTCAATTTCGAGCAGTAAGTTTGCCATGTTCAACACCTATCTTTACTTTCAGATATCAGAAAATGTGACTATGCTTGTCCTTGTATGGAAGCTATTTTCTTTTCGTATACGAAGCCTGGAGTTTAGATATATACATTACAGTTCGAGTGCAAATTTCAAATTTTCCACCATTTATTTCTCTTTTCCAGATATCGACGAATGTGACTCTGATCCTTGCAAAAATGGTGCAAATTGTACCGACGGTGTAAATAACTATACTTGTACCTGTATGGCTGGCTACGAAGGCCCCAACTGTTCCATAGGTAAATTAGATCATTTTGCCTCCTATTTCACCTCTTAGTGGAGTACAAAGTCATATTGTCCTGAACTTATTTTCTTATCTTGCCTTTATCTAGACACACAATGATCTAGAACGATGTAAGAAAGTGTTCACTTTCTTTCCGAAAAAAAACCTACATTTTGCATGAATAACCTCGATTTCCTGTGAAACGTTTGCCATGTTCAACAGTTATCTTTATTTTCAGATATCAGTAAATGTGGCTATGCCTATCCTTGTAAGGCTGCTCTTACAGAAGAAATGCAGTGACTCTAAAACGAACTTGGAAGCTATTTTCTTTTCGTATACGAAGCCTGGAGTTTAGATATATACATTACAGTTCGAGTGCAAATTTCAAATTTCCACCATTTATTTCTCTTTTTCAGATATCGACGAATGTGACTCTGTGCCTTGCAAAAACGGTGCAAATTGTACCGACGGTGTAAATAACTATACTTGTACCTGTATGGCTGGCTACGGGGGCCCCAACTGTTCCATAGGTAAATTAGATCATTTTGCCTCCTATTTAAACTCTTAGTGGAGAACAGAATCATATTATCCTTAACTTAATTTCTTATCTTGCCTTTATCTAGACACACAATGATCTAGAACGATGTTAGAAAGTGTTCACTTTCTTTCCGAAAAAAAAAACCTACATTTTGCATGAATAACCTCGATTTCATGTGAAACGTTTGCCATGTTCAACAGTTATCTTTATTTTCAGATATCAGTAAATGTGACTATGTTTGTCCTTGTCACGGTAAGGCTGCTCTTACAGAAGAAATGCAGTGACTCTAAAACGAACTTGGAAGCTATTTTCTTTTCGTACACGAAGCCTGGAGTTTAGATATATACATTACGGTTCAAGTGCAAATTTCAAATTTTCCACCATTTATTTCTCTTTTTCAGATATCGACGAATGTGACTCTGAGCCTTGCAAAAATGGTGCAAATTGTACCGACGGTGTAAATAACTATACTTGTACCTGTATGGCTGGCTACAGGGGCCCCAACTGTTCCATAGGTAAATTAGATCATTTTGCCTCCTATTTCACCTCTTGGTGGAGAACAGAATCATATTGTCCTGAACTTAATTTCTTATCTTGCATTTATCTAAACACACAATGATCTAGAACGATGTTAGAAAGTGTTCTCTTTCTTTCCGAAAAAAAACCTTCATTATGCATGAATAACCTCGATTTCCTGTAAAACGTTTGCCATGTTCAACAGTTATCTTTATTTTCAGATATCAGTAAATGTGACTATACTTGTCCTTGTATGGCTTCTCAGTGACCCTAAAACGAAGTTGGAAGCTATTTTCTTTTCGTATACGAAGCCTAGAGTTTAGATATATACATTACAGTTCAAGTGCAAATTTCAAATTTTCCACCGTTTATTTCTCTTTTCCAGATATCGACGAATGTGACTCTGATCCTTGCAAAAATGGTGCAAATTGTACCGACGGTGTAAATAACTATACTTGTACCTGTATGGCTGGCTATGAGGGCCCCAACTGTTCCATAGGTAAATTTTATCATTTTGCCTCCTATTTCACCTCTTAGTGGAGAACAAAGTCATATTGTCCTGAACTTATTTTCTTATCTTGCCTTTATCTAGACACACAATGATCTAGAACGATGTTAGAAAGTGTTCACTTTCTTTCCGAAAAAAAACCTACATTTTGCATGAATAACCTCGATTTCCTGTGAAACGTTTGCCATGTTCAACAGTTATCTTTATTTTCAGATATCAGTAAATGTGACTATGCCTGTTCTTGTAAGGCTGCCTTTACAGAAGAAATGCAGTGAATCTAAAACGAACTTGGAAGCTATTTTCTTTTCGTATACGAAGCCTGGAGTTTAGATATATACATTACAGTTCGAGTGCAAATTTCAAATTTTCCACCATTTATTTCTCTTTTTCAGATATTGACGAATGTGACTCTGATTCTTGCAAAAACGGTGCAAATTGTACCGATGGTGTAAATAACTATACTTGTACTTGTATGGCTGGCTACGGGGGCCCCAACTGTTCCATAGGTAAATTAGATCATTTTGCCTCCTACTTCACCTCTTAGTGGAGAACAGAATCATATTGTCCTGAACTTAATTTCTTATCTTGCCTTTATCTAGACACACAATGATCTAGAACGATGTTAGAAAGTGTTCACTTTCTTTCCGAAAAAAAACCTTCATTATGCATGAATAACCTCGATTTCCTGTGAAACGTTTGCCATGTTCAACAGTTATCTTTATTTTCAGATATCAGTAAATGTGACTATGCTTGTCTTTGTATGGCTTCTCAGTGACTCTAAAACGAAGTTGGAAGCTATTTTCTTTTCGTACACGAAGCCTGGAGTTTAGATATATACATTACAGTTCGAGTGCAAATTTCAAATTTTCCACCATTTATTTCTCTTTTCCAGATATCGACGAATGTCACTCTGAGCCTTGCGAAAACGGTGCAAATTGTACAGACGGTGTAAATAACTATACTTGTACCTGTATGGCTGGCTACGAGGGCCCCAACTGTTCCATAGGTAAATTAGATCATTTTGCCTCCTATTTCACCTCTTAGTGGAGAAAAAAGTCATACTGTCCTGAACTTAATTTCTTATCTTGCCTTTATCTAGACACACAATGATCTAGAACGATGTTAGAAAGTGGTCACTTTCTTTCTGAAAACAAGGCCTACGTTTTGCATGAATAACCTCTATTTCCTGTGAAACGTTTGCCATGTTCAACAGTCATCTTTATTTTCAGATATCAATAAATGTGACTATGCTTGTCCCTGTATGGCTTCTCTTAAAGAAGAAATGCAGTGACTCTAAAACGAAGTTGGAAGCTCTTTTCTTTTCGTACACGAAGCCTGGAGTTTAGATATATACATAAGAGTTCGAGTACAAATTGCAAATTTTCCACCATTTATTTGTCTTCTTCAGATATCGACGAATGTGACTCTGATCCTTGCAAAAACGGTGCAAATTGTACAGACGGAGTAAATAACTATACTTGTACCTGTATGGCTGGCTACGAGGGCCCTAACTGTGCCATAGGTAAGTTAGATCATTTTCTTTTCTATTCTACCTATTAATAGAGAAGAAAACTATATTGTCCTGAACTTAATTTCTTATCTTGCCTTTAACTAGACGCACAATAATCTATAACGATGTTAGAAAGTGTTCACTTTCTTTCCGAAAACAAAATCTACATTTTGCATGAATAACCCCCATTTCGAGTGAAAAGTTAAACTGGTAACTGTGCATAAACTGAAGGGAATTCAGCAGACTGCGAAATGAAATAGCTACTTCAGAACAGTGATGAATAAAAAAATGACAACCAGAGAGATAGAAATAATTTTAAAATATTCAAGGGAAGGTTACGCAATATTTTGGCAACTTAATTAAGCCGTTATCGGAATAAAAAGGAGAAGAAAGATAAACGTGCATTCAATTCATTGTATATAATAGGAGTTCTAGAAAATTCATTAGTTTTTTTTTTGCACCGTTCAAAAAATTGTATTCGTACTGTTTGTTATATCGCAAAATATACCTTCCACCACTTGCCTCGTTAAGAAATACGAACACGTTTCTTATAAAATGGTGTAACATAAATTGCATCCAGTAACAGCATTTTAATCCTTGCCAGAGAGAAGTAAAAATTAGCTATTAACAAAGAAAATATTGGTGGAACATGTGAAAGAAAATAATCTCAGGATATGATTGTTACATGAAATGATAAGCTTTTTTACAAATCGCGTTGTTAAAAATGCATCGCGCAGTTAATGCAGGTCGTCTTGAGTCATACGTTATGGTTTTTCCCTTTGAAATCTTTTTTATACGATTGGCCCTCTGTCATAACATTGTTAAAACTTTCAAAAGTAAATCGGTGTATTGGACGCTCCTGGGCGCGAACGTCATATGATTATTCGTACCAACAGCGTAGTAATTGGGGTTCTCATTTCATTATTGCACAATCTACAGCTCGGGAAAAAAAACTCTTCGACACTTTGTAAGGAGTTCTGATAAAGTTAAGGGCTGGGCCGTAAAATAAACTGACTGAAGCTCAGCTTTTAAGTTTGGCTAAGCCTGTTTACTGACCTCTCACACTGTGGCCTTATTAAACAGAGGTGGACTGAGCATTCTACTAGTTATATGTATTGCACCTTTGTCCGTGTAAAATTCTCGAAAAATTAAGCACATTTGTTTGATTGCAAACGTTCAGGTTCGTGTTCTGACACTCCTATTGGTGTTCGTGATGAACTGAAAGTGATCCCTGATGATTACATGAATGCAAGCTCGGTGCTCCCTGGTTTTCCAGCCAAAGATGGTCGCCTGGCTGGAACTGGTGCCTGGTGTGCAAATGGTAGTGACCATGATCCATATCTTGAAATAAGCTTGGGTGAAAGCTACGTAATATGCGGCGTCGAAGTACAAGGAAAGCCTGGTGGTTCGGAGTCTACAGACTTTACGCTTGAGTCTTCAACAGACGGATCAAACTTTACTGAAGTTGACTCAGGGCAGGTAAATAATTGACCTTTAATTTTTATCAACCTGTTTCTCTAGCGGATTTATCAAATTGGTTTTATGTAAACGATTTGAAGATAGCTGTTTTCTATCGTGACTGGTTTGAATATCAATATCCACCTTAAGGTGGGCTCAAAATGTTTTTCTTGAATTTGCGAAAATATTATTCCCACCGACCAGAGATCTTATAATTTGATCCTCAAATCATTCAATTATATACGCGCAACACCCTTTTTTTTCCAGCACCGAGGTCATAGCTGGACTTGATATTCAATAGCCAGCATTACTAATAAGGTTTTTAAACCAACTTATACACAGCATAGCATTGTTATTGTTGTCTTTATACGTTTTCTTTTTCATCGCAGCTTTTGTTTTCATTGATTTTTTCTCTTTGGAACTCTGCACTTTCCTCGTATGATATTTCAAAGGGGGAATTTCTTGGAATCTTTCGAAGTGGTAAACGCTACTTTCAATTAGCGAATTCTTGGTGAAAATGCAAAGATGTTTTTCATAGACTTTTTCCCTTGGTGTTGTCGTCCTGATTACTAGGTCCCTTGCCGCTGTCATTAAGATTTTCACTGCCTCGAAGCTGAAGTCGATACCTTTTGCCTTTGACTTTCTTGTGTTAGCAACCTACAGGCTTGAATTCTTCTAGGTCCTCATATTGGGTGTCTATTAACAACCGATTGTTATTAATGAGTATTCAGAACTAAAACACGACATGTGAAATGGTTTCGAATTTTTTTAAAAACTGAGAAGAGAATCAATAGCTTTAATTTCCCTCATTCCTGTTTCCTTCCATGGATTTTGAAGTATTGACGTTTTCGGTACCTTTCCAGACCTTTCATGCCTCTTCAGCCGGTGGTGATGTCGCTACATTCCATGCCTTGACAACAAACGTAACTGCGACACATCTGCGGTTTGAGCCAGTTTCCAACGTTATATGCCTGAGAGTGGAGATTTACGCTGTTCCAGGTATGTTCTAAAGCAATATGATTTTTATCATAATGATAGGTTGAGTATCACATGACAATTAAAGTTGGAAATAGTCTTTATGATGCTAGTGGAGATTAGCAAAAAAAAAGGTTAACACAAGTGTTATTACCAGGGGTAACGGTAACGCAAAAATCAACATGAGTGCCCGATGGGGAAAACTATATCCTGCGTAGACGGTTGTTAAGAAGCAGTTTTCGTTAAACTAGGGTTGCTTTTCAGTCAAGAAAACGCGGATGCCATTCTTATTGCTTCGATGCTTTTAGGTTTTGTGGCTCAACGTTTCGACTGTGTCTTTAAACTAACTCCAAAATACACAGAACGACCAATCAGAAGAGCTAAAAGTGCCATAAGGAGCCGATGAGAATTTGGAGACGTAATGACATGGAGATGGCCTGAAGAGCGGAAAAATACCAGTTATCAAGTTACAATTGTTTGTACTGATGTTTCTGATTGATCGAAAAGATGCACGCGATGTGCGTTTTTAATACTGATCGCAGAGCATACTAGAACAAAATCGAATCAATCCCAGATTGATCCTGACACTCAATTGTAAACAAATCTTTGAAACCAACTATAGCTGGCGCAGGGGAGGAGGGGGGGGGTAATCTGATGCAGAACATGGATCATCAGTGAAACAAGGCGGTCCCATCAGATGGAGTCACTATTTTTCGAGTTCAATATTTGGGAATCGTGAATTACGAGATATCGTTTATAATGACTCATGAATATCGAAATAAAATTGGGCAGAAATCACAGCTCTGCAGGGATCAGAGGATTCTACGATGATGACGTTCATTCTGATCGGTTTTTTTTTCTTTTTCATTCATTCAATCTCAGAGAATGTTACCGTCAATTGCCAGGCGTCCAACATCTTGGTAGCAATTCAAAAATCATTATTTACTGATACTGATGTTGAATTCGCCGCGACTGACCTGGCCCTCAGACAGAGACTTTACTGCTACCAATGGTTCAAATAATTTCGATTAAGGATTTAGCGTAATTGCGCGTGGCTTGTTTACATTCCATTAGTTACCAAAAACCATCCCATGGCAACAATTTTGCTTGAAATCATCTCGTTTATTTTAAATCAAAAGATATTCCATAGTATTAGGAAACTTTCTGGACGATAAATGTACTTTATCCGTTTTCTTCTGATCGGTGGATTAATCTAAGAGCTTTTAGGACTAGGTCTCAAACATAGCTAGGTCACTACGGGCTCATAATTTTTTCCTTGACCGTTTCATTTCCCACATTCTTTCATTTATGAGATCTGTTTATCTATGAACAAACGTTGTTCATAATAAGTAGTAATTCCTGGATCGAGGTAACACTGGAGATATTCGGTTACTAAGTTGGGGTAAATTTTTCACTGTTCAAGACGGCCGTAAGCGACCTTAGAGCATTGGGATCTAATGTTGTTAAAATCAGATATTTGCCATATTTTTTAAATAAATGTTAAGAAGAAGGAAGACTGTTTCATGGATATCACGAGATTTTGAGAAATCTTTACGATAGGACTTGAATTGAATTCAAAAGATCACCTTCGATCCGCAATATTGGCGGTCAAGCATGGGCAGACTAAGTGCGCTTTCCCGTTTTATTGCCAAACCAAATAACTGCAACTTTTATTCATTTTGTGATTAGGACCCTAAAGCAAGACTACATACCAAATTTCAGCCAAATCGACAGAATGAAGTGGCCGACGAATTTGTCGAAAGTTACTGAGACTATCGCATTTAATTAAGCCATTATCGGGACGAAAAAAAGGGAAAATATTTACATTTATTTAATTCATTGTATGTAAAAACAGCGATCAGTGGTAGAGCATCCCACCGCAACATTACTAGAGTTTCGACTCTTGAGGTGGATTCATATTTTTCTTTTTTGTATCATGCTCGTGGAAATTTTTTGATTCCTTCACCTAGTAATACAATTCGTATCACCTTCCTCAATTTCTGAAATACAAGACCATTTTGACGATACGCAATCCAGAGCTATACAGGACGCGTTTCCATGTGAAACTCGAGTTAAGGCCTGGTTCAACAAATCTTATTATGAAAAGTCTATCTGTTTCGGCGTTAAAGTAATCTTTACTAAATCATTACGTCTTTTTTACAGGTGTAGAATGTAGTTGAAACAAAGAGAACATCTAGATTTTACTCATCAACATCTCCCTCCGTATTAAACCCAAAAGAGTTGTAAGAAGAATGACAAAATACCGTTCTCAAAGCAGAACAAGTCTCTCAATTTTACCATGTCGCGACAGTCTTTTCTCTTTTTCAAATACCAACGACTGTTACTCTGATCTTTGCGAAAACGGTACAAATTGGACCGACGGAGTAAATAACTATACTTGTGCCTGTCTGGCTGGCTACAAAGGCCCCAACTGTTCTATTGGTAAATTGGATCATTTTCCCTCCCATTTCTCCTCTTAGTAGAGAAGAAAGTCATACTGTCCTGAATTTAACTCCTTATCTTGCCTTTAACTTGACACACAATGATCTACAACGATGTTAGAAAGTGTTCAGGTTCCTCCCAAAAACACGACCTATATTTTGCATGAATAACTTCCATTTCGAGTAGAAAGTTTGTCATGTTAAGCATATATCTTTACTTTCAGATATCAATAATTGTGACCATGCTTGTACCTGTATGGCTTCTCTTACAGAAGAAATGCAGTGACTCTAAACGAAGCTGGAAGCTCTTCTTTTCGTACACGAAGCCTGGAGTTTGGATATATACATTACAGTTCGAGGGCAAATTGCAAATTTTCCACCTTTTATTTCTCTTTTTCAGATATCAACGAATGTCACTCTGATCCTTGCGAAAACGGTGCAAATTGTACCGACGGAGTAAATAACTATACTTGTACCTGTATGGCTGGCTACGAGGGCCCCAACTGTGCTATAGGTAAGTTAGATCATTTTGCCTCCTATTTCACCTCTTAGTGGAGAAAAAAGTCATACTGTCCTGAAAGACAAAGTCATATTGTCCTGAACTTAATTTCTTATCTTGCCTTTATCTAGACACACAATGATCTAGAACGATGTTAGAAAGTGTTCACTTTCTTTCCGAAAATAAAACCTACATTTTGCATGAATAACCTCGATTTCCTGTGAAACGTTTGCCATGTTCAACAATGATCTAGAACGATGTAAGAAAGTGTTCACTTTCTTTCCGAAAATAAAACCTACATTTTGCATGAATAACCTCGAGTTCCTGTGAAAAGTTTGCCATGTTCAACAGTTATCTCTACATTCAGATATCAATAAATGTGACCATGCTTGTCCCTGTATGGCTTCTCTTACAGAAGAAATGCAGTGACTCTAAAACGAAGTTGGAAGCTCTTTTCTTTTCGTGCACGATGCTTGAGTTCGGATATATACATTAGAGTTCGAGTGCAAATTGCAAATTTTCCACCATTTATTTGTCTTCTTCAGATATCGACGAATGTGACTCTGATCCTTGCAAAAACGGTGCAAATTGTACAGACGGAGTAAATAACTATACTTGTACCTGTATGGCTGGCTACGAGGGCCCTAACTGTGCCATAGGTAAGTTAGATCATTTTCTTTTCTATTCTACCTATTAATAGAGAAGAAAACTATATTGTCCTGAACTTAATTTCTTATCTTACCTTTAACTAGACGCACAATAATCTATAACGATGTTAGAAAGTGTTCACTTTCTTTCCGAAAACAAAACCTATATTTTGCATAAATAACCTCCATTTAGAGTGAAAAGTTAAACTTTGCCATATTCAACATTTATCTTTACTTTCAGATATCAGAAGAAATGCGGTGACCCTAAAACGAAGTTGGAAGCTCTTTTCTTTTCGTACACGAAGCCTAGATTTTGGATATTTACACTAGTGTTCGAGTGCAAATTGCAAATTTTCCATCATTTCTTTCCCCTTTTTTAGATATCTACGACTGTTACCCTGACCCTTGCGAAAACGGTGCAAATTGTACCGATGGAGTAAATAACTATACTTGTACCTGTATGGATGGTTACGAGGGCAAGAATTGTTCCCAAGGTATGATACATCATTTTTCTTCTAGGTCACATCACTGTAGGGATCAAGGTTACATAATTTTAATTTAGTGATCCTTCGGTTTCTCTCAAAGAAGAAACGCAGTGACTTTAAAACGAAGTTGGAAGCTCATTTCTTTTCGCACACGAAAACTTGATTTCGGGTATATACACAAAAGTTTGAGTGCAAATTGTAAATTTTCCTCCATTTATTTCTCTCTTTCAGATATCGACGACTGTAACTCTTATCCTTGCGAAAACGGTGCAACGTGTAGGGATGCAGGAGTAAATAACTATACTTGTACCTGTAAGGATGGCTACGAGGGCATAAATTGTTCCCAAGGTATGGTACATTATTTTTCTTCAGGCCACATCACTGTGGAGAGTAAAGTTACATAGGCTCGGTTTAGTGATCCTTCGGTTTCCCTTAAAGAAGAAACGCAGTGACTCTAAAACGAAGTTGGAAGCTCATTTCTTTTCGCATACGAAAACTTGATTTCGGATATATATATATACACAAGAAAAGAGGGATGTACTCGTATGGCTGGCTACGATGGCAAGAACCGTTCCCAAAGTAAGTTAGATCATTTTTCCTCCTATTCCACCCATTAGCAGAGAAGAAATTTAAACTGTCCTGAATTTACCTCCTTAGCTTACCTTTAACTAGACACACAATGATCTATAACGATGTTAGAATGTGTTTTTCTTCCCAAAAACGAGATCTAAATTTTGCAAGAATAACCGGTTTCGAGTGATAAAATTTGCCATGTTCAACATTTATCTTTATAAGCGGCAAATTTGAGATGTTCGACTTTGATTTATATTTTTTCAGATATCGACGACTGCAACTCTAATCCTTGTGAAAACAATGCAACTTGTGTTGATGAAGTAAATGACTATACTTGTAACTGTACGTTTGGCTACTTTGGCAAGAACTGTTCGCAAAGTATGATACTTCATATTATATCCTAGTCTGTTTCTTTTAAGATATTTCGGTTGCATTCTCGTAAATGGTTAAAATCCTTTTCTTATCTCCGAGGTAAATGTCACAATGATTAAACTCAAACTTGGAATTTGTCTTTCTCACATAAACCTATATTTCTTAACTTTGCACCCATATTGAGGCGGCAAATTAGAGATGTTCGACTTCGATTTGCATTTTTTTCAGATGTCAACTACTGTGAACCTGAACCTTGCGAAAACGGTGCAACTTGTACTGTTGAAGTAAATGACTATAGTTGTACCTGTACGACTGGCTACGAGGGCAAGAACTGTTCTCGAGGTATGATACGTCATTTCCCTTCTAGATCACATCCTTGTAGATAATGAGGTTACATAAGTTTGGTTTAGCCATTCTTCGGTTTCTCTTTACCGAAATTTTCCGCCGTTTATTTCTCTTTTTCAGATATCGACGACTGTGATTCTCATCCTTGCGAAAACGAGGCAAATTGTACCGATGCAGGAGTAAATAACTATACTTGTACCTGTGTGGCTGGCTACGAGGGCAAGAACTGTTCCCAAAGTATGATACATCATTTCCCTTCTAGTTGACATAATTCTAAATAATAAGGTTACATAGGTTTGGTTTTGCCATCCTTCGGTATCTCTTAAAGAAGAAAAGCAGAGACTCTAAAACGAAGTTGGAAGCTGTTTTCTTTTCATACAGGAAGTCTATAATTTGGACATATGTACTAGAGTTCGAGCGCAAATTGCAAATTTTCCACTATTTATTTCTCTTTTTCAGATATCGACGACTGTTACACTAATCCTTGCGAAAACGGTGCAAATTGTACCGACGGAGTAAATAACTATACTTGTACCTGTATGGCTGGCTACAAGGGCCCCAACTGTTCCATAGGTAAGATGGATCATTTTCCTTCCTATTACACCTATCAATAAAGAAGAAAGTTAAATTGTCCTGAATTTTAATTCCTTATCTTGCTTTTTTAACAATACACACGATGATCTATAACTATGTTAGAATGTGTTTAATTTTTTCCCGAAAACGAGACCTACATTTTGCTAAACAACCTCGATTTCCTGTGAATCGTTTGCAATGTTCAACATTTATCTTTATTTTCAGATATCAATAATTGCGACTATGCATGTCGCTGTATGGCTTCTCTTAAAGAAGAAATGCACTGACTCTAAAACGAAGTTGGAGGCTCTTTTCTTTCCGTACACCAAGCCTGGATTTTGCATATATACACTAGAGTTCGAGTGAAAATTGCAAATTCTTCACCGTTTATTTCTCTTTTACAGATATCGACGACTGCTACCTTGATCCTTGCGAAAACGGTGCAAATTGTACCGACGGAGTAAATGACTATAACTGTACCTGTATGGATGGCTACGAGGGCAAGAATTGTTCCCAAGGTATGAAACATCATTTTTCTTCTCGGTTACATCACTGTAGAGAGTAAGGTTACATATGTTTGGTTTAGTGATCCTTCGGTTTCTCTCTAAGAAATTTTAAATTCCTCATCTTGCTTTTAACTATACACACGATGATCTATAACGATGTTAGAATGTGTTTACTTTTTTCCCGAAAACGAAACCTACATTTTGCATGAATAACCTCGGTTTCCTGTGAAACGCTTGCCATGTTCAACATTTATCTTTATTTTCAGGTATCAATAATTGTGAGTAGGCATGTCCCTGTATAGCTTCTCTTAAAGAAGAAACGCAATGACTCAAAAACGAAGTTGGAAGCTCATTTCTTTTCTCACACGAAAACTTGATTTCGGATATATACACAGACATTCGAGTGCAAATTGTAAATTTTCTATTATTTATTTCTCTTTTTCAGATATCGACGACTGTGACCCTAATCCTTGCGAAAACGGTGCAAGTTGTACCGATGGAGTAAATAACTATACTTGTACCTGTATGGCTGGTTACGAGGGCAAGAACTGCTCCCAAAGTATGATTCATCATTTCTTCCTTCTAAAATAAGTTTTGGAGCTTAAGGTTACATACTCGTTGACTAACATTCTCTGCTTTATCCTAAATGGAGGACAAAATGAATTTAAAGAAACTTGTCGTCGTTCAAAAATTGTTCTCGATGACTCAATGTGATACTAATCCTTACCAAAACGGAGGAACCCGTACAGATTAAACACATGGCTATAAATGTGCATGTTTGGCTGGTTACAATGGAACAGACTGCGAAAACAATCTGATAGTTTGTCAACAAAATTCTTGCTTATCTAGCCAAGTTAGATACTAATGATGAGAATTCCTTTTGGCTCCTGGAATGTTCAATTTACACCTCACATGTAAATTAATTAAGGGAAGGGTGGAAGATCTAACGCGTATATTGTTTGTGTTGTAACCATTATTCAGATGTGGATGAATGCGCTTCCAACCCTTGCCAAAACGGGACCTGTATGGACGGGATAAATGATTATACCTGCAACTGTACAGTCGGATTTATTGGGAAAAACTGCGACCACGGTATGATAGTTTCTTTTAATATTTTGCCATGTGTATCTTACCGCTTTCCAAACGATTTGGATGTCCAAAATGGCATATTTTTGGATAAATCGACGGTTTCTTTCTGCATTTTTTTGTAATTACTAAAAAAAAATCAAATTTTGCGGACAAAATTTAAAATAAATTTAATATTTATTTTCTGCCCGTAAGAAAGTATGTGTTAATAAACACTTTCGAAACTATTTTGAGTTTTCCAAAATAGCATTTTTCGTGAAAAAATGGACCTTTATAAAATAACTCAAATAGTACGCGCGCACTGATTGGCCATAAAACCATTTTCCATGAGCATATGTAAACACGGTTTTCGTTCCTCTTTCATTAGTTATTTTATAAAAGAAATGTAAAATGATTTCCGTGTTTACATAGCCTGATGTAAACACGCGGGAGGTTGGGGGAACACGAGATAAGCGTAGGAAACCACGACGCGAAGCGGAGTGGTTTCCAGCTTATCGAGTGTATAGGCTATGTAAACACGGAAACCATTTTACATTTCTTCATTATAACATAGCGAGCGTGCTAGCACTATATAAGTCTTATTAAACCGCTATGAACAAAATCTTTATTTACGCACGTCCGTGCGTAAATAAGATAACGTGAGCATTTTTTTTAAACCTGGCATTAGAGTTTCCGTCCTGTTAAGCTGCAGCGTAGTTTTCTTTTTCTTCGGAATGTGAAAGAAACCAGCGAAGAACTGCCCAATTTTTCTATGCATTGACCTTTTAAGTCCTGATCCAACAAGCAACAAAAATAAAGCTGAAAAAACTCGCAAATTGCACCCAGTTTGTCGGAAGACCAGCTGCAGCAAATTTTGGCCGAAAGACATTCACTGGGAACGAGAAAAGTCACCAATTGGTCATTAACAACATTTAAAGGTAAAATTTCCGTTTTTTTTGTTGTTTTTAAATTTGTTCAACCTGAGGAATAAAGTACACAGTTGTTAATTGTGAATTTACCAAAACCAAAACAATCAAGGCCGCAAAAAATTTAAATGCGACAAATATTTTTGCACTCTATCACAATAAAAGGCTTCTTCGCGCAGATTCTTGTTGTCGCTCTGTTATAAAGGTTTTTAATGTAATGCAGACATTGTGCAAGGTTTGACATCCGATGCTGCAGAAATTCTGCATGGTATGGCGTCTAATGCTGCAGAAATTCTGAAAGGTACGACTTCAAATGCTGCAGAAATTCTGCAAGATTTGACCGCCCAAGCGTGCAAAAATTCTGCACGCCTTGACGTCCAGTGCTGCAGAAATTCTGCACGCCTCAACGTCCAGTGTTGTAGGACGCGCAGCCGAAGTTTTCTCAATAAAACGAGGTTTAATTTGATCATATGATAACAAATGGTCTTAAAACCTTTATATCATCTACTTCCATTAAAAAGATATTTGTAAATAGAATGAGATAAATGGTGCCGTCTTTCTTATTCTATTTACAAAACATGATGCTATCGGCACTGCTGATCCTAGCAGTATACAGGACGCACGTCATATATGAACTTCGTGATGGGCCTTGCTCACCATCGAGTCTTCGTGCTCAGTAGTAGGGCAACGGAGCGCGGACTCAATTTTTTTCTTTCTCCCGCGCTCATGACAAGACGAAAAAACATCTTTCGCTGAAAATTATTTTATGAACCCTACATCTCTTACCTCCAATGAAAGTGGAATGCTTCTTCTGGATAAACTTCTCGCGACAGATAAGGAATGTTATGTGCTGTAATACATAGGAAAACAACAAACAAAAAGTTAGAACTATTCTGCCTTTCACCATGTTTAGTTTCATCCATTTTCTTCTCTGTCTTATGGTAATTTGTGCAAAATGCTGAGAAGTTAGAAGGCATAGAAGTGTACGATGAGCACTACCGAGTAGATCTACTGAACGATCTCACTGAAAATTTTTGTTGTCTAACAGTTGATCCTTGCTATACCGATCCGTGTGAAAACGATGGACAGTGTTTCGTGGATGACAACTACGATTTCTTCTGTGTCTGTCCAATTCCTAAAGCCTACGAAGGAAAAAATTGTAGTAAACCAGGTAAGCAATGAGTTGTTTTCTCTTACGATCTCTCCAATCCACCGGGATTCTCGCCGTCGATATCGCGCTTTGCTTAAGGACCCCAACCGAACAAATGGGAAGCAACAGTTTTCCTAGTTGATTACGACTTGAACGGTTTACAGTAACATTTCCATGATTTAAGCATATAACAGGTTACACAACGGATTGCATTAAGCCTCACCTAATTGAGTGGTGGGAAATGAAGGATCCTCATGGCCAACACGCCGAGCACTACGTATGTAAGGTTTGGGTTTGAGTCGCGATTGGAGGAAATGTTGCGTTGTGTTTCCAGGTGCCCATCTGCATTCAGAAGATTTAAAGGTTACGATGAAACTCGTCTTCGTGAAAAGTCGCTTAGTGGCTGAGGAGGGGTGGGAAGGGGGCTACACTGTACTGGATGAGTTAGCAATATATCCTTTCATGCTAAATGTAGGTTTTCCTCTTGCTACAGCGTTGGCCACTTGGCTCCGAGAACTTGATCCTCTGAACTAATCTCAAACATTTTTCACACAGTTGACTGTTTCTGGAATAAAATGTATCCTTACGGAGAAGAACAGAATGACACGGAGATGGACGTAGGATTGATCCGTGATGAGCTGTGTAAAGAAGTATTGTACGACTATGGTATCTGGTTCTTTGATGACAAGCACTACGTCCTGTATGTAAGTATCATGACTTATTCCAGCCTTTGCTGAAGAGGTGTAATCCTAATTGAAAATCAATAATCCAGAGGGCCTCGTTACTACAAATGTAGTGATTTTTTGGCGGTTATAAAAAGTAGCAAAAAGGAGATTTTGAAAATTGCTTTTTGTTAAATCGGAAATAAAAAAAATAGAAAGCAGATTAAAAAAAAAAGGACATGAAATGAAAATAAGAAAACTTATGTTCAATTTTGGAAGGTGTACCAAAGGATACGATGGAATCTCTACTCAGGTGACAATCTAGGGACAAAAAAAATTTGTTCCTCTAATGGATCTGACTTATCAAAGGAGGCAACAAAAATAATTGCGTTTTAATAGTATAACTTTGTGCTGCACATTTTTTGACACGCCCAGAAGCTTTCGAAATCCTCTGCAATAAAAACGAGTCTACTTTTTAAACCATTTTCATCAGCCTTTTGGGGGTTTTAACACAGCCAAAAGGTTAACTTCCAACTTCCTTTTAATGAGACCAAAACTAAACAAATGTTTACAACCTTTTCCAGATTTGTGCCAATGGAATGATTCGTTTCGATATAGAATATGTGAGGTACTTCCCAGTTCCAACCTTTGACGTCGAGGAATTCCCGTTCGAAGTCCCTATGTTGTTCCCCTTCTGGTCGAAAATCGACATATACAACTCATTCTGTTCCAATGAGCAAGACTGCCCTTCTGATGACATAGATTATGAAAACCGTTCCGCCGTATTCTACCAAGTTTACAGGGAAGATAACAATGCAATGAATGCATCATATATTCTAGACAAAGCTAGTAAAGACGTCAGAGAGAATTCGAACGACCCAGAGTTCCAGAACTTCACGGCTTCGTGGGTACTCGTAGTGACCTGGTTACGTCTTCGTCCAGAAGAGGAGGCCGAGGGCGATGCTGAAGAAGGAGTGGTGAGTCTTTCAGAAATACACATAAATCACAAAGGTTTTTTTTTTAAATGGAACTGTTCTTCTAACTATCCTCTCTTTCCAGCAGGTTGCCAATGCCAGCACTTTTTTACCGAATTCGTATTGACTGCGCACCACACACCATGTGGTGCGTAACGGTTCATAAAGAATTTAATTAATTAATCGCAGAACTGTCATTTAAACGAAAATCCAACTTAAACGTTAGTGCAGTCGTCGTATAGCATAGTTGAAACCAATTGTTAAACTTAATTGAAGGCCTTATGTCGACATCACTTTTAAAAAAATCCTCTTGCAAGGAATCCAAATATTATTGACACAAAATGTAATAAAAAGCCAACAAGCAATCCGTTTTTTTTCCATGGATTTCAGACTAATACATTCCAAGCAGTACTCATCACTGATGGAACCTACACATTTTTGAAGTACCATTACCCCTGCAATTCTCTTCAGTGGGCATCGCCAAAATTTTAGTAAGTACAAAACGAACAAACGTTTCTAAAACTCTTGCTAAAAGGAGGAGATTCAATGTGTCTAGTTGAGGAAAAGTGCAAATTGGGGCCACAAGAACACAACACAGTGGCTGTAATCTAAAAGTCTCAATACGGAGACCAACACGCTACCGCGGTGTCTATCGAGCGTCCAGACCTCGTATCATGAAAAGTGACATGTTTTTCCTCGCTGTTAAGAGACACATGTATTTCGCAAACACTTGTAACAAATTTATTAGAAAATTATATTCTCTTCAGTGAATTGTTTCCAGAAGATTTTGGCGGCTATCCTGTAGCAGGTATAAACGCTGGTGATGGAAATCTGGAAGATGCCGAGAGATTCTTTAGTCTCGAAGGGTAAGCTTGTTCACCAAATATGGCGCCTAACCTTTTGACTAGCATTGACATAAAACAAAACAAAACTTTGATCGGTTTGCCCCTGAACTTGTCCCGAGAACCTTGCACCGCTTTTTCAACAACCCTTTCAAACAAACAATGAGTTGCAAATCTAGAAACCAATCTCAATTATCTCCAAAGAAAACTTTCAAACGCGCACCCTCATGAATACGGGTAGTATTACGTGCAATTAGCGCACGCTATGGCTATCTACAACCAGGCTTGTATTTGGAATTAGATTTTTACGAACTAACTTTTTTGTTACTTCGATTGTCAAATATTGGTTGTTTTAATTTGATCGATCTGTGCACGTAATCGAGGTTCTCTCTTCATGGCTTGAGGTCTGATTGTTTCTTTCTCTAGGTCGGCTTCTCCAGGGATAACGGGTCTCACCCTGGGGAGAGAAAATGCGGACAACAACGGAGAGTATTTCTTTAGACTTGAACGCAGAACAGGAGAAGACTCTGAAATAAAATGCAGGAAGTGGTCCGACTGGCAAGAAAAATATCTTAAAGATGATATATCGAACGCTGATAACTTTATCCCAGCTTGTCCCTGTTCGATCTTCCAAGCTATTTTTTCTCTCAGCTACTTTCTAATTTTCTCCACTGAATCAAACAGTGATTGTTTCATTAGCATTTCCGTCTTCCCGTTCGCCAAGGCAACAGGTAGCAACAGTTTCGTACAAGGATTTATCCATCGAAAGTGTTGCTACTCGACTTTCCTTGAAGACTTTGGTGCGCTTTTAACAGAAAGCAGTGATCCCGGAAGTTTAGAAGTTAACTATATAGATAAGCCTGAAGATTTACTGGATGATGCCGAAGCGAAACAGGCATGCTGCTTCGACTCTTTCAGCTGTGATTTGTACGAGGATGTGCGCCCCTCAGATGATTGTGAACGTTTCTTTATTTTCCCAAGACGTAAGTCACTAGTTTCACTGACAGGAAAAAATATATTGTATATATTTAAGGTCAGTCAGCAAATTTTAAATAAGTACCGTAATAAGAAATGAAAATGTGAAAATTATCAACAGCTTTAGAATTACTTTCAAGGTGTCCTATTGGAACGTATTGCCACGAATAGTTCTCGACACCGATATCAAATAGCATCCTCGACCCTTAATCACCTACGAATGACTAGCATCTAATTTCTCTATACGTTGTCACTCCTGAGTCAAACAATAAGGTTATGAGAATACAGGAAACGACCACCCACCTAATAAATTCTTGATTGTTAAACAAATTCTCCTTGTCAGTACTTTAGGAAATGTATAGGAAACAATATGGAGAATATGCGTGCTGATATTAGGGTGTCACGGATAAAGATTCCTGGTTTTTTTTTAAGGGAAGCATAAAATGTCATATCCGAAATGGCCACAGAAACCTTTTCGGTCCATTTACCGGAGTTGCGACTGTATTAACAAAATTTCAAATGCAACGGTTTTTTTTTTATTTTCATCATGTTAACAAACCTGCCTTCTCTTTCTAGGTTGGTTTTGGGGAGATCCACACTTTAAAACACTAGACGATAAGGACTACACGTTCAACGGTGTTGGGGAATACACCATGGTTGATGGCAAAAACGGTACGTTTAAGCTTCAAGCAAGAACAGTACTGGCCCCTGGAAATCGTAGTATAGCTACGGTGTTCTCTGCTGGAGCTGCTCAAGAAAATGGAAGTAGCAGAGTCGAAGTTAGAGCCAAAAGTGGAGGTGAGATTTTTGCAATTCACATCGATTAACCATTTTAGTTGTCTTTGCTTAAAAAGTTGAACTAAATCCAGTAAAATACAGGATACATATCTTAATACAATCGATATATCTCATGTACGCCAGATTCTCTCAGAAGCCTATTTTAACATTTTATCTTTTGTGCATGTTTTGCTCTCCACGTGCAGATGGATTGGAAATGTATATCAATGTTAGACCATATGCCGGGTTCGATAGTGTGACAAATATCAGCAAGGATATATCTTAATGCAATTGAAATATCTCATGTGCGCCAGATTCTCTCAGAAGCCTATTTTAACATTTTATCTTTTGTGCATGTTTTGCTCTCCATGTGCAGGTGGATTGGAAATGTATATCAATGGAACATCGTATGCCGAGTTCGATAGTCTGACAAATATCAGCAAGGAGATCGGAGAAAATCTGAGAGCGGCCCAAAGAAATCCTGGCTGCGTTGAGGTGACCTTCAAGAGTGGATCAGGCGTTGAATTCTGTGAGGCCAAGGGGATGATGTCATTTGTGGTGACCTTGAGTAACGAGTTCCTTCACAACACAAAAGGGCTTCTTGGAACTTATAATAACAATCCAGATGACGACTACACTTTGCCGAATGGGACTACTTTGGGTCCAAACGTCAATTCCTCTACTATTCATTATGATTTCGGTTTGAAGTGTGAGTATTGGTTTTCCACATAAATGGAAGAATCAGACACTTGAAAAGAGATAACCGAAAAGATGGGTCTGTGTGTCTTAAATGGAAGCTATTTAACAAAAACGAGTAGGGAGACAATCGGGCACCGGGCTTGTACTCTGTTAGACCCACCCTTCTAGTCTCTGGATTCGTTCTAAGTTGCCCTGAGTTCCACTTCTTGGTTGCACTTTGTATATAGCCAGCTGGTCTGCCTCCTGCCGGCGAGGGTTTTTAAACAGTGCCAAATCTTTTATTTCTCGAAGTTAAAAACCAACGAAGAAATAAGTAAGACCATCAAAGAAACAAGTCTTCTTATTGGCATAAATGTGCGGTTTCATCCCGTTGACGCTTTCTAGTCCTATTTAGTCATCATTTTATTAGCACACCAAACATTACTATCATAGAAATATTATAATCTAATTACTCTTTAATTTATTAGGGCAAATAACAGCCGAAGAGTCTTTGTTCACTTACGGTCCTAATGAAGGCGTTCACACTTTCGCCAATGCAAGCTTCAAGCCCATGTTTGTCGAGGCCATCAAGTGGGCGGACAATGCCACTGAGCAGGCAGCTAAGGATGCTTGTGGAGGTGACGTGGTGTGTCTCTTCGATGCTGCTTCTACGAATGATGTTTCCATAGGAACCAACAGCAAAGACGTAAACGTGAAGTTAGTAAAGGAGAACGAAAAACTTGGTAAGCTAAGGAATCGTATGATATTTCATTCAGGATAACTGGCTGGGTTCGCTAAAATATACCCTTGAGATTTACCTTTACGGTGAATATCGCAGATACGTTTTCTCTACGATATTCCGTTTCCATATCTGCAACACCATGGGTTCTTACGAAGCTTTAGGCCTGTTTAAAAGTGAGTGTCTGACGTATTGAGAACGGAGTAGCCAATAGTCTCCATTTATGTCTGGTAATCACTAGGCTACATCTCTGTTCTGATCCGTACACATATTTGTTTAGCTGGTCAATAACAGGAGTTCCACTTTCTCGTCATAGCAAAAGCATGAAAGATGATCCCAAACATATAAACCACTTGAGTACAAATAAGGAAAACAGCTTAGGGCTCCAGTAATAGGGTCAAACGTGGTCGTACTTTAGTGGATTCTTCCAAACACTTAGATCAGGATTTTAAGAAAAAGCATGTACAGAAAAGGTTGGATAGAATTTGAAATTATAGTCTTAAATTTAACTTAAATGTTGTCACTCTACAGCGAACTTCCCACCAAAATTTACTTACGTTCCATCAGTCATCGAAGCCACAGTTGGGGAAGTCCTGTGGGTCAACGTCACAGCTGAAGATAACAACTCCTTTACGTTTAATGTCATCAAAAAGCCACAAGGAGCAACTTTTAACACAGTGGGCAAAAATCTACTCAATTTTACTTGGAATGTAACTTCTAAAGAAAAGGTAAACCTATTCTTATTCCTATCATAACTTAACCCTTTGACTCGCATGAATGACCAAGACAGAATTTCTCCTTACAATATCAATACAATATCAATTAGGCAGGTGATGAGAATAAAGAAAAATATAAGTTTGAGGATTTTCTATTTGATCCAGTACCAAAGACTCAGAACTAGTATCATAAGAATTGTATAGCGAACAGTAAGGAGAAATACTAATGAGATCTTGGGCGTTAAACACATTGATGTGGTGTTATCCTTCAGGTCAAATTCACGTTCACGGCAACAGACGAATTCAACGCCTCCGTAAGCTTCACACCCACTATCAAAATGTGCGCCTGCGAAAATAATGGCCAGTGTGTCAAACCAGCGCAAGGAGACAAGTTAAATAATGACAGTAAATTCATAATCCAAGGTTGCACATGTAAACCGGGATACACCGGCAGGTTCTGTGAGAATGACATTGATGCTTGCAAAGTGAACGGAAACCCTTGCTTCAAAGGCGTCAACTGTACCGATAAACCGGCGCCGGCTAACTTAACAGGTTATACCTGTGAAGACTGTCCAACTGGGTATTCCGGTAACGGCATCAAATGTGCTGGTAAGAAAATATGTAGGCTTTATTTTTAAATTTTTTGCAAAGTTCAAATCATCCTGCGGTAGAATTTGATCTTTGTTTTCTATGTTCCGCGCAGTTACCAAATGTTTTACTTCTCTCTGTTCTATTTTGGATTTACAATGAATTGTTCGCTATTCCATAACATTTAATGAGTGTAACAAGATGGCGTATTTATTTTAATGATGAATTTCACTATGATTCCCCATGATTCTATGCTGATGCGATTCCAAAGAGTCTATGGCAAAATAACCCCTATCAAAGACTACGAATTCTCCAATAATTGTGTTTCAGAGCCAATTATTTCAAGCTTCTTCATAGAGTTTTTCGGTTTTTTTTTTCGTATGTAGACATCGACGAATGCAAAAACAACTCGTTGAACCAATGTGAACAGGAATGTGTCAATAACCCTGGTTCATATAGTTGCAAATGCAAATCTGGCTACAAGTTAAACAGCAACGGCTTCGCCTGCGATGGTAAGTTGAACGGAGATTGAAAAACCCGGAGGTAAACCTTTAAGTAAAAAGTAATCGTTTCAAGCAAACAAATAGTACAAGCTCTGTGAAGCGATAACGCCTAGTCACTCAATTTTCAGCTTTCTTTATCACAGTATAATTGCTAGGAGGAAAAAAATATGGTGCGTATTTTTATTCTAAGAAGTTCGAAGAGCTGACTGAAATAACTAATCGTACGTCGCTTATTCACGATAACTTACATGATCAACAAACATGTTACAGTGTTACTCACCGATTTTGAATTCATTTCAACGCGACGTTTTCTCAGACAAGGAGCTCGATAATTTTCGCAATCTGGTTTCTTGCTGAACATATTTCTTATGACTCATTTATTTCCTCAGACATCAACGAATGTGAGCCCGTTAATGATTGCATGCACCAATGCAACAACACGGCAGGAAGCTACAAATGTTACTGCAATGAGTTCTTTGAGGTTGACCCGGGAGACCTTAAAGCCTGCAAACGTAAGTTGAATTGTAACGCGCTTCATTAGTCCTATATACATGATTGTTCTGGAATGAAATTTTTTCCTCAAAACTTCCAAGTCATTTTTACTTGTAACTAAAGCTCACCTTAAGGTTGATAATAATTAGAAACCTATGGAGATCTAAGCATTAGGGTTACACTGATAAAGTTGTTCCTTTTCCCACAAAAATGTACATGAAATAATCCTACATACTGCTCAAGACAGGAAAATAGCATTTACACAAGATTAAACAGACTGAATCCTTTCCATCTTTTGCTCCAGCGACCAATCCTTGCAATAACAGCGATTGCCAAATCTGTTTTATAAAGAAAGACAACGAAAAAGCTTGTGACTGCAAAGCAGGATTTAAATTAGCTAGTGACGGCAGAACATGTGAAGGTAAGTTAAATAATAAATAGCATCTTTAGTGCACTCACATGTCAAATTTTTACACCAACAACCAATATTTTAGTTTTGGATGCCTCGATTAGGGGCCACTGATTAAACAATTGCTTAATGGGTCTTCGTATCCGTAACGTCCATTGAAGGAAAACGCCTATCAAAAGGATACTTGGCAAGGTCTTACTTATAGATGCTAAATTGCAATTATACGACGATGAAAATTGTCCTGAAGATGAAGGCCGAGAAACAACAAAAGATTAGCGTTTCAAGAAGGTAAATGCCCAAAACGGGAAGAAGGAGCGAACAAAATGGAACGGTATACTTAGGGAAGTGGAAGACTAATCGTGAACTCAAAGGAAACAACGATAAAAATCTTAGTTTTAATTTTGAGATGTACACATACCACGCCCGACGAGGCCCATTGAAGCAAAATTGCTTTTGGACAGTTACATCGTGCGTGGAATATACATAATAAAAACCACCCAACCCTTTGTTACTTTGTCGTAGATATTGACGAATGCAAGATCGACGGTATCAGGTGCACACAGAAGTGTGAGAACAAAGATGGTGGATACGATTGCAAGTGTTATCCGGGATATCAGCTCGACGCAGATGGCTTCACCTGTTCTGGTCATAAGTCTTAAACTTGTTCAGAATTACTACAGGCTAAATATGTCAAACTAGTCCGTATCGACCTCATTCCAACGGCAATCCATTTTCCCTTTCAAGAGACACCACATGGTTCACGACTTAGAATTAGTTACTTTTAGATCCTTCTTGCAGAGCGGGAATGGCGCAGTGGTGAGAGCGCTCGTCTCCTACCGCTGTGGACCGAATTCGATTCCCCGATTGAGTTTGTTTTTGGTTTGTTGTTTGTTCTCGTTCTTGCTCCGAGCGTTACTCTCCTCCTTTTTCTTCCCTCTACAAAAACCAACTTTAAAAAAATTTCAATTTGACCTGCAAACAGTGAACAAGAAGAGCTACCTCGTAAAATTTCAACTGCTAAGCTCCCATTCCCATCATTATCAACGGAAGTGATCTGGTGTTATGATGGGTATTCCTCTGCTATCTTCTCATGCAAAATCTTGTTTAATTTTCCAAAACAGAAATTGTTGTCTGGTTTATGCAAAAACATCATAGATGCTCGTGCATGCATGAATGCAAAGCCAAATTTAAAATAAAATAATATGTTCGAATGACGACACGTTATTAACACGTTCTGTTTGGAAGTCGATTTGTACTTTACAAACCATCATGTCTGCCGTTTCCAATTTGAGTCCTTTGACTTAAGCGCAAAAAGTAATATTTTGCTTGAGGAACTTTATCGGCTGTAAACAAAACATGAACTTGGTTTTTTTTTTTTCAGATATCAATGAATGCTTAAACTCATCATTATTCAGTTGTCCCGGCAAATCGCGTATCTGCGAAAATATCCCGGGTAATTACACATGCAAGTGCCAGAGCGGACTGTTCTACATAAACAATACGTGCACAGGTGAGAAGCGACACCAGAATTATTCGTTACATGTGGTAACGAATAACCTCTTAACCGTCGTGAAGAGAAGTCAAGGTCTTAAATTGTGAGAAATCGCTTAACTGATTTTCGTGGGATACTCGCCCTGAGCAATGGATGAAAATCATTGTCAATCGATGCCTGCCATGTCGGCATGAGTTAAATTCAGCAGATTTTGTTGATCATTACTATTTTTAATTGGTGTAAGTGGTTTATTATTTTCCAGTTGCTTCGATCGATTATTATTACAACGATGAGAAATTTAACACAATAAAATCTAATCGATCACAGAGAAAAAAACCAACAGAGAAATATAAAAACCACCAGTATAGAATAAAAGGGTCAAAAATTCAAACAACCCCACAAAGGCTCTGAGACTCGCAAACTGTTATTCTCTTACAACACTTAACCTTGATCTGTTTGGTGATTTAGCCCTCAAACCAGGAGAAAAACCGCCGGAGCCGACAGTCCCAACGCCAAAGGAAGCATCTGAAAAAGAAAAAGAGAATGCGATTGAAATTACGCTACAAAATATGGAAAAGAAACAGGTAAACAACAGTGCTAGGACGTTTTCATTTTAACTTTCCTATCCGAGATACAAACGACAGACCTTTGCGGTGTTCATCTCCCAATTTTTGAGGGCTATTTAGAAGTGACAGGATAATACTAAAACCATGTTGTTGTTTCCGTTTTTTTTTTTCTGATAATTGAGTTGTTGTGAAGGACGCAAAGATGTGATCAGGGGACTTTTCTTGAGATTTCCCTTTGCCAATTTATGTAATCTTCAAAACTATACTCCAAACCACCTAATTTAATAGTACTTGCTGTACCAATAAGATTGTCTAGAGTTACTGTCTTTCGTAGCCGTTCTTTCTGATGGCAATATGAGAATAACTTTACCCACTTATTTGTCGCCTTTTTATATGTAGTAGGATGGTACGGAATGGTTTTACATTAAGGTGTCATATCGAACTGCCTCTGGTGTATATTACTCTGTCCACCTCATGTGCTTGTTGTGTTTCTATTCGCAATTTACAGTACAGCGCATCAGTGGATGAAAAGTTCAGAACAACATGCGCTAAATCAGCCGACACTTTCTGCCAAAAAGATAAAGCAGCATGTGGGATAACAAGCAAAAGGAGAAGGTACTTGTCTTAAAAATGTGTTAAAGAAATAGGAAGAAATTTTTCATGAAAACTTCCAGTGTATTAGAAGCAAAGTACCTATTAGGCTCCATATTGTGCCCATGCTTAACAAGGCAGTTAAGCGCTTTTTCCGCCGAATGATCATTGTATAATATACGAAAGACGCCTATCCATTCTCCACTGTGTTGAAGATTAGTACTTATTTTTACCAACTTCCTTAACTTTCTTGCAGGCGATCCGCAGCTTTAATTACCAAAGATAATGTTCATTTACTACCAGGCTTCCCGAAAGAGGAAGGCAACTCCTTGAGGATTGCGTTCTACATCTTACTACCGTTATACCTTACGAGTGGTGGCGTCATTCCGGTGAATGCCCTCGAAACTGTGATAAAAAACAACAAGGCAGAACTGGAGCGAGTGCTTGGAGTTCCAATATCTGAAATCAAGTCTGCTATCGCGCTCACAACCCCAAGTTCACCCACGACCACATCCAATATGACCACTGCACCTCCAAACATAACAACTCGATCAGTTACCATCGCCACCACGGAGAAGACAAATGACGACTGGAAGTGGATCGTTATCGGAGTCTGTGTCGGAGTTTTGGTCCTTGTTCTAATTGCTGTCATCGTCTTCTGTGTGTAAGTTCATTCATAAGATAACTGAGATGCTACGAGCTCCCTGATTGGTCAAAAACCAATGATTCACTGCACTGATAAAGCCATAGTTATTTTATAACTATAGGTTAAATTTCACTAGTGTTCTCTTAACACCCCACGTGGGTAATTACGCTGTTATACCAATACAAAGTGCGGTTTATTGCTTTTAAAAATAAAAATACTGTTGATGGAAAGGCATCAGTACACGAATTTTGGGTGCATAGCCCTCTAAACGTAGGTAATTGCTAATAATTGATAATCAATGATTGCAGAAAAACGCCTTTCACGAGACTGAAAACATCTTAGTAAATTTACACAAAATCAAAAGTACGGTAGGGACGGGAGATCTCTACGAAACTACCAAGGAAGACCATCTCGGTTTTTAATAAAATTGTAAATAAGATGTAAATATGCGGCTTCCCAAGTCAGACTCATTTCATGAGAAATTTAGTCGGCTTTTTCCTTCTTTTTTAATGAAGAGAAGCTTGTCGAACCAGCGATCGATATTGAGGGGAAAATTCCAAACCGTGGTAGACTATTGTAAACTGTGTAAGATAAGTAAATTGACTGTTCATTTGTCATGACTGTAAATTTGACCAGTTCTGGTCAAATCCATATTAATGATTTTCCCGTCAGGAGCTTTGTCTTCCTTTTATGTCATCACCCTGTACTCCAGATATTTTACGCTGGTTTAATGATTCTAATGAAAGCTCCACGCATGCTTTATCCTGCTGTGTAGTATTGAATCCAGCTCATGCACAAATCTTCCTTCATTTCTCTTCAGGAAAAAGAAAAAGCATACAGCAAAAATAAGCAGTAGCCACCAAGCTTTAAATGCATCAGACGAAAATTACAACCGAGGGGCTGACAATCACGGACACGAAATGACGGTCTATCACGGACAGCAGCCAGTAGTATGAACCACACGAGTCTAACCCACAAACTCTTGCAGTTACCACAAACACTGTTTGTGGTGACTGCAAATGGACTTTCAGGATCGACAGATTTACAAAAGCACTTATAAAAATGAGCACAAAACATGTGGGACGTCGATTTGGAGAAACTTAAAACTTAAAAAGTTTATCGAGCCTTTGTGACTACTTCTAATACTCTGTGGTGTCCAGAGGGTTATTAACTGTGTTAAGTTGAAGTTTTGATTAAATGGGCTGTTAAGCTAAGTATGGCGATCCTTCAGTATAGAAAAGCAACGATACACAATCGAAAAAAACTCAAAAAAGAAGACCTAATTATATATACTATGATTTCTGAACTAAGTCGAAATGCAAAATGAACTAAGTTACAACTTAACTTCATCCGGTATGAAGTACTATCAACCATTGTGAGAATGGTTACGAAGCTAATTGACCATTGAAAAATTGAAAGACAAGTGAATATTCTGCAAGATTTATGTTAACGACGTTAACTTCAGCTGGTAGAAAGCTCTTCAACCCCCAGTAGACTCATCACACCGAAATATCGTAAAATTCAGTTTCAAGGTATTTTGCAGTTCCAGCAGCAACCACTCGAAAGATGCCTAAAGCACCATAAGCCACGCAGGAGGTTTTAGGCTCAAGTCCATACATTTTGCCGGTAAATAGCTGACTGGCTCATGTTTTGCCAGTCTGATTTTTCACAAGTCACGTATATATCATGATGAAAAATTTGCCTGTGTGAGTAGTTTCATTTGTGTAACAAGTGTTTCCGTAAAGATGTTTAAGCACAAAGAACTAAAATTGTACTTACGCTTTCGACACAAAAATAAATCAATAAACTTGATTAAAGTTCCTCCTATGACTTTTGAGAAGCTAAATATCATAGAGTATGCGCTTTTAGGGGGCTTGGTTAAAGTTCGGCACAAACTGTGAAAATAGTGTCGCAAACATACACTCATACGTTCGACACCATACTAAAAAAAAGCAATCGTTGACTAACCCCCGCCCCCCTCTCCCTTACCCTGCCTCTCTGTGGTGCATTGCCTTCAATTTAGAACACTAATGCACACATTTGAAAGCGCTCAATCTTGCGCCAGATTGTACAAGATACTTATACATTTTTAAAAGAGCTCAAAAGTGCACTGAATGTTTTTCCTTTGTATTGCTAAAGAATCGTCTCCATTCTTAAAGGAGGGTCCCCGATAGGTTTTACGGGATCCGGGATTAGGCTTATCTGAAGCCCGGGATCCGGGAATTTGGAGAAAGAGGGGAGCGAGATGCGGGATGGTTATTATGAACGGGACTCGGGAATCGGCGATTTTAAGGGACAGGACCCGGGAAATAATCACCTTAACGAACCGAGAGCCGGGAAGTCCGTTGACGCGAATTTTAAGTCCAGAAAAGTCTAGCCTCCCACGCAGTCGTTTTCAGTCGTTTCACTTCTAGCCACACAGCGCGAAAGTGAAACTCAATCCCCTAAAAACGACTACATGGGAGGATAAAAAAAAGCCGCACAAAGGTTGGCATTCTTATCGAAGCACGTGCCAGGTACACAACCTTTGCCTTTTGCTGTTTTTTTCTTTGCAACCCCTTGGTGATATCTGGAAATTCTTAGCCTTGCCCTGTCCTGTAATAGTGGCCTTTGATTTCTTGGTGACCGAATAATTTAGTAATCGGTGCGAGAAAAATAGAGGCTGTCCGCTACTATCGAAAGCGATGAGTCGGACTTGGACATAGTGGACGTAATACGTTGTGTGGCAGTCTTTTACGAGAAGGGGAAGAGCGGAAGTTGCTTTCTACGGAAAGAAAAATTTCGGGCTCAGCTTTCACAAAAGGTGGTCTCTTGAAAGGCTCTCAAGGAAACAGTTAGGTTTTTTGTAGTTACCATGTTAGAAAACCTATAGAAGAAACCCAAGAAGGGAACAAAGAGACCCGTCTTTGACTTTGGTTATAACATAACCGGACAGTGTTCGCGTCGGTAAAAGTCTCAAAGCATGTTTTGCTAATTGGTGCTGAAGGCTCGAAAGCGAGAGGGGCAATCTGGCAATTTTGAAAGCTTTAAAAAACAAGGCTACTCTGGAAGTTAGGAAGTTTCTACCCCGAAATGACCCTAGACGTGGAGAATATTCACTCGGTTGTGCACCACAAAGATCCACTTTGCACAATGTTGAACTATCCGAGAAACTTTGGAAACGCTGCCAAGGAAGGCTTGAAGAGGACAACCCATTAGGCGGCGTATTATTTTACAAATCTGAAGTCTTGGTATGCTGTACCCGAACGAGCTGTGATCCTGTCAGCCATACCAGTAGTTCGACCGTTACCACCTGTACCGATGGCACCACAAGGCGTACAGAGGATAAGGGACTGGGCGCAAACACTTGGTGCTGCCGTGCGTCAGCGTTCTGTCAAACAGGAGACAACAATGGCAAGAGCTGGAACTCTCCCATCGTACCTATATCAGAGAGAGATTCAGCCAGGTGAACCGGTCAGCCTCGAACGCTCTGACCTCGAGGAGCAGACGAAGAGGAAGATGGGATGTTAGAGTACGATTCCCCGCGTAGTGATGAAGAATCGGCCCACGACGAGACCGCATGTGACGTTGGCGGGATTCCATCTTTGGAACGAGAGGCGAATTTTCTTTTCGGAAGAGTTTCTCGCTTCGGAAGAAGTATTCACTTCAACAGCAGAATTTTTTTGAGTTAATTTTTCTTTATTTTTCTTGTTATGGAACTATGGGATTGCCGTCACCTTTTTTTTTTTTTATGCTTTTGTTGACATTGTTATTCGTCTCTTTGATATTGACCTGTCTCTACTAATACGCTTTTCCGTGATCGAAGTTAAACAGAAGGAAGTCGTGACTGTGGCTAGTGTACGTTATTCGTGCAAAACTTCGAAAACTTCTAAAATGAACAGTAACATCTTTTTGGTGAAAAAAAAAACGGATCAATACTGATTGAGAAAATCATCACCCACCGAAAAGGCCCCTTTAATGACTGCCAATATATGAAAATCATTTATATGTGAACAGCAGTTGAAGAAATTACTATGAAAGCGATCCTCGCAGTTATGAATACAACTTAACTAGTCCTAAAAATAAGCCCTGAAAGAAAATCAGGCCCGTACGGGATTTGAGCCCATCACCTGTGCGATACCGGTGTAGCGCTCTACAAACTGAGCTAACAAGCCAACTTGGAACTGGTCGTGATTTTGGTTTAAAATAAACCCTCCAAGTGGTGAATAAATGACTGCAAATATATGAAAATCATATCAATGTGAATTGCGGTTGAAGAAACGAATATCAAAGTGATCCTCGCAGTAATGAATACCCCTTTACTGGTGGGCCCTTTTTTGGTATTGGACTAAGAAAAAAATTCATGAACGGGATCGGGATTCGCCTGTGTAAATCATCGGGATTACGGGATTGAAAGAAAATTTTAGTCGGGATCGCGGGATTGAAGAATCCTATTGGAGACCCCCTTAAGGACCATGATTATGTATTGATGTTTTTCCGCTTTCCACTTCCGTTCTCGGTTGTTTCCTGTGAAAATTCTCTCTGCCCCACGGGAGCTTTCAAACCTCTCTTGTTATGCCATATTTCTTTGATTTGGAGGAAGGTGTAAGCATGATTTGTAAAGCTACCTTCAATTGAATGTCGAAAGTAATCCGAGATTCCTTTGGTTTAACCCTTTAACTCCCAAGATCTGATTGTTCAATCTCTCCTCTAGCTGCTACAAATTTCCTTATAAATTCGTTTTGAAAATTTGGTGTTAGATCAAAAGAACAACTTCAACCTGATAAGTTTAAGCAATCCCACTACCAGTTTGCTGGATAATGTGTGGATATTACAATTGATTATGTTAATCACTTCTGAGAGTTACGGGGTTAAGTCAACTTTGCTCTGTGATTGGCGCAAAAAACTCGAAACTTCCACTAAAGCTATCAGATGCAAAACTAAAAACAATTGTGACTTGCAATTAGTCAGTTGGATTTTTTTTCCCGCGCTTCAAGCAGTTTCCTTGTCTTTACTTTGATTCCTGATTGGTTAACAATAATGCTAACCTTTGTTCTGATTTGCCTCTGGGATTACTTTGTTTTTTAATTTTTCGGCACTCGATTGAAAGTGCTTTAATAATGGCCCTTATCGCCAAGATTGACCAAATTCATACATTAAACATGCGTGGCAGCAACCACGTAATATTCGCCCTCAAGGACACACCATGAGATTAATATAGTTCTCATTTGCTACTGATAAACGTTTGGTACCAGTATGCAATCAAAAATGAGAAAAAAAAAAATCAAATTTTGATGAAACCCCTTGTAGAAGATTTGTTAGATATGAAATGCCCATTTCTATAATGCTGTTTCCCTGAAAGATGCGACTTCCTACCAACATTTTCTCAGTCATCAGACCAAAGCAATTTTGCGCGCCTTACACCATAGTACGTAATATTCCGATTTACGCCTCCAACTGCCCTTCAGATCATATTAGACCTCTTTTGTAGGGAAGGTTCAAGTTCAACCCCTTTGCCGCCATTTCAATACAACTTTTCCTGTTATGTTGGGATTTCTACACCAAAAACATCATAATACGCAACAAGATTCTTTTTTTTTTTTCTTCCATTTCACTGAAAACCAAATCATAATTTATATTTTTAATAACCAACTCTGCGAATTTTAAGTATACCGTCTCTCTTACTTCCTACACTCCGATATTGAAACATTACTTTGCATATCTTCATATGATAACATAAGGTTATAATTGCTAAGCGTTCTTTTAAGTTTACTACACTTAAATGTCAAATAAACTTCCTCTCATATAGAACACAGACAGAATTTCCTCAGTTTAAGAAGCAGAGTTGGAGACTTGTTTACGTTCGAAGTTACCGCAATGGAACCCAAACTTCCGCAAATACAACTGGAACGAATCATGTATAAGCTTTTTAAGGCATAGAGCACCTTTCCCATTCATTAAGAGACTTGGTGGGTGAGGAAGGAAGAGTTATTTCGCAGTTTGCAGACTAATGAAAAAACAAACATAACAATCAAGTAATTTGGCCAAAATGTTGCTCAAAATGGTTTCATCCAGATCCAGATGCAAACTCATACGAGAAGGCGCGAAACTTTCGACCCTTCAACATTTGAAATTATTCATATCATGGACTTCAATACATTAATCTTAAATACAATGTCGATTGAAAGACACCTTTTTTGTTTTACTTTGTTTTGTTTTTTTTCAAAGTTGATTTTCGTGAGAGCATGCATGTATCAGGTATTCACAAGGTAATCAAACCTTTTGGTAACGATTTTTGATGCGTATTTGAGTATTAAAGATGTTTCACAATATCGCTTTCGTTAAGTGTAAAAACACAAAGCGCCATTAAGATGTTGGCCCTTGGTTTGAAGCTTTATATCTAACGCCATATGCGCGCCAGAGTAGTATTGATTCCAACTGAGAAAGGTCTTGACCAAATCGTTTAGTCACAATAGAGAACGATTTCACGCGTTCCATTTCCTTTTTTTTCTGCACTCAGGAGAAAAATAGAACAATTTTTCACCAAAATTACGATTTTACCTACCTTTGTTTAAGGGTTATCTAGAATTTTCAGCAAATGAATCATGTGACTAAAATTTAGAGAGAAAGAAATCGGTTGGAGACATTTTCTTCAATTTAATCCACTGAGGAGCTTCTTATTTGCAAAAACCTGCTCTTCAATGACAGAGAGACAACCCAATTTCCGCATCGACGAAAATCTTACTTTTAAAATGTTAATTGCGATACGGCTTGCCTATTCAAATATCGTTCCAAGGCACCCCACATTACGGGTACCTTTTTAAAGATAAATATCCGTTACGTCGGCAAAAGAAAACGGATTGCTTCAATTAAAACAGAGTCTTAATCGCCAGAAACCCTGCCAACTAGTATTGCTATCCACCGGAAATTTGCATACTTTCATGTTGTCACGATGGCTTTTCCTTAAATCAAGTTGAATTTGAACCTTATTGTGAACAAATAAGCTTTCTTACAACACGGAGGTGTCAAAAGTTTGGACTCTCACGGCATCGATGGTATCTCTGTCTACCATGCTTTCATACCAGCTTGGAGTACTCGTAATTACGGTTAGTCTTCATTACTACTTCAGGTCTACAAACCCACTCTAACATTTGAGACATAAACAGTTTTTACCACGGTTCCAATTTCCATGACATTTTCTTGACCATAAGTACTTTTTTGTACCAAAAGTAAATTTTGAAACTTAGGAACTGCTTGCCTTGGTCATCTAGGAAAATATTGCAGTTTGCATGGATATAAAACAATGTTAAGATGGCAAATCTGGCATATTTCAGAGTTCTCATTTACGGATAGATCATTGTAGGCAACAACTATTACCATTAAGTACAACTCGAAAACGAATCTAGAGTGAAAATTCATATTTAGCAAAATAATATCTAACAGCTTTCCTCAGCTTTCGGTTAAAATCTGAAATATATAAAACCATATGGAGAAAATTAGAGCTTTTAATTTCTTTAAAACATGAAGCTATTCCAAATTCATCATTCTGGAGTTGATAACTGGAAATACGAATGCAGTTAATAAAATAACCTCTTTTATTTCTACAGCTCAGACAAGCCCTGGTGCTGTGTTACTCTGGTTTGTACATACTTGACTGTCTTTAGTGTACTATTTCAACCTTCGTAGGGTGAGGGATTTGTAATTCAAAGTAATCTTCTTTTCATATCGGGTCTCTCGAAATCTACGTAGAAACATCCCTCTGCATAAGAAGCTTTATTGTCATTTTATGTCGGTGGCGATGACGTAATGCCTCTGGAATTCACAAAGACAACATTGCATGTATTCCGAGCATTTACCTACAACCGTCAAATTCGGTCGGTAAATACAAATACAAAGGAACAAAAATTACAAAGTATTGCGAAAGTCATGAGTAGTCATGGGAAACTAAAAGGTTTTCAAAAATATTCCTTATTTCTATTACGGACAGCTCACCCGTATAAAATTTCGGTTATCGAAAACACATGTGCAATAACTCTCTCTAAAATTCATGCACAAATCCTTTTGCCGAAAAACAGCTCATTAATTCCATGACACTTGCATCAAGTAAACACCTCCGATAATTGGAAACAGGTCGACCATAAGCCTAAAAAGTAAAGAATTTGCATATAGATTCGAAGGTATCGCTTTAGCAATACACAGACGATAAGCAACGTAATTAAAATTTGTAGGCGTTTAATATGATTTTTAGGTGGCGATAAGATTTCTTTATTACCATGGACAATATTTCGGTCTCTTCGGCCTCCGTGACATTAACATATGTTAAGAGCAGTTCCACTTATTTATCACAAACGCGGGGCAAAAGAAAAGGAAGCAGAGTTCGTTGTGAGAATTCGAGATCAAATGCACCATAGGAAAACTGTGGCGAGATAAGCAATATCCTTAGTTTATACTTAATTATAGCGTTTAATGTTTAGTCACTATTCAAGTGTATATTAGATTCTTACAATGGTTAATGTGTGGTCTATATTACGATCACAATTGCATGCTGTGTTATATCGCATCTACAAAACAGTACTTCATACTTCCATGCACCTTTGGAAATTTTGGAAAGATTGGAATGGAAATTACTCTTTTACTACTGCATGTTTTCTGTTCTGACTTTAAGTCCTTAACTAGTTTGTAAAATATTTCACAAAACTATAATTGTCTACACCGATACTTTCACAATGCTAACTGTAGAGGCCTTAGTCTTTAAGACGCCGAAGCAATTCCAAATTCACATGATTTTTTTTAATCGAGAAAATATAATACCAAACAACAAGAGAAATGTAACAAAAAATCGAAAGTTTTTGACTTGCAAGTGTCCGCGTCAAAAACCTGAAAAGCCAGTTTCTGAAAGGGACGGCATCTCGCATGGCTGTATTCTGAAGTAACACTAAAATTATTTCTCCGAGAAGATGATCCGTCGTAATTCGAAAATCATGCAAATGTGCATTTTAGGTTAATCAATTTTTACAACGAGGTATTGCACTTTTAGTTTTTTCATTGGTTTCTGCAAAGTCTAGAAACAAGATAGCTTCCGGGGGTATTTAGTCAAGTTTTTCATTAAAACTACTTCAGTAAAGATCGTTTCAAGGGAAGAAAAAGCTGTAATCATTTAAAATGCATGCGTCAATCATGCCCGTACAGTATTCAGACGTCAATCACAGGATCGAATGCACTATCATAAAATAAATTTACCTTGGCTACAATTTCCTTTTTTCTTATTGCCTCATTAAATGAGGCTCTTTAAGTTAAAACGTTTCCGAAAGTGAATCCTTGGCTAACTTGAGTCAAGCTTTTTGCGAGACTAGGTCATTTGGTACGTTTGTACTAAAAGCAATCGTTACATCTATATATTAAATAATTAACGGGGTAATTCAGGGTTATCAACTGAGTTGAAAACGTAAATTGGCCACCGTAAAGAGTTTAAAGGCTGACATTTCGAGCCTTAGCCCTTTGTCAGAGCGATCGTTTCTCGAAACGTCGGCCTTTAAACTCTTTACGGTGGCCAATTTACGTTTTTAACTCAGTTGATAACACACGATTACCCGGCTAAAGTCTTGTTCGTCTTGTGCTTCCTCGGATATTCACGGGCACTAAGGGAACCACTTTCAAAGTCTTATTAGATTTAGATGTCTTATTTAAAAAGTAGAACGTGCCTCCCTCTCCTAATCTTCGACCCACACCCCAAATGAATAGAGCTGCTTCAAGTATCTGCGGGACTTGAGAAACCTCTACAAAGCGGCTGTCCGTGAAAATATTAAATTAACGCGCCCAGTAACAAAATTTTTAGCTCAGAATCAGCTCTAAATCTACTTTTTTGAGCCGTGTTACGCGTTTTTCGCACGATCTTGTTAAAGGAAACGTAATCAACAAACAGGATTAATTTAGTGAGAAGATATATCTCCGCACCAAGACCATATGAATTTGTACTCTGTCCTGCTTAATATTTGTGCACAATAAGCATTAAACAACAGTCCGCTGTCCTGTGTTGGTTCTTTTCCACTGTGTTCATCGCGTGCAGTACTTTGCAACCAGAATCCAACCAATTTACAATCATTGTAAATGACTCTCAAGTCCATAGAAATCCTTACATCAAAGTGTTTAACATCAACGCATCTATTAAACGAAGGTAAACCTTCTTTAACTATTTCTATTACATTCGAATTTCCATGTATAGCAAGTGTAAAATGCAATGGGCGTTTTCCACTTCTTGCTTTTAAAACGGTTCACGAAAGTTGAAGCTTCGAAAACTTGAGATGGAAGTTCAGAGTCATTCTTTGGCATTAGAATCCCTCTTCAAAACTTACCCACGTAAATAAAAATTGCAAAATATCACACAAAGATACTCTTTACACATCCGCGATGTTGAGTAAAACAAATAAAAAAAGGAATGAAAAGAACGACTCTTGGACTTACTGTGCATACGAGGCTAAAAAAAAGTGGTTAACAATTTAACTATTTCAAGGCCAGGTTCAAATCGAGGCTAAACGTTTATTAACGTAGCGTTATTTTCTTTCTCTGTTTAGGTTAATTTTTATCACCCATCCTCCGCATCCATGGGGTCATTTATCATGACGGTACAAATTTTCCATCCCCTGAACGTCAGAAAAATGTTACTGGTTTAACTAAATGGGCATTTCTTTCCTCTGGAAATCTTCACAAATGAAATTATCGCAGCAGTATGTCGCAGCTGTGCTATTTCTTAGAGAGATGTTGGCATGTTAGCCCGATCGCAAATTGTGAAGGTCGGAACGTCGGTCAGGGCTCCAATTAAGCCCAGAATTAATATGCTACTTTACCCTAGCGTTTGATCGGGGTTCGGCCTTTTCTCTAGAAAATGCACTTCGCATTTCTGAAAACCACTCGTGAAAAAAATATCAGGTACCAAGAAACGCAATTTTTTGGATGCCTTTCAATTAAGATTCCTTTTAATCTACGCAGAACCTCAGGTTTTGTTTATTTTGTTTTATTTATTTTGACAGACACAAATATAAAATGGCTATGACGCAAATGCATTCCTTTCAAACTATGACATCGTTTACTCAAGAATGCTGTTCAACTTGTTTGGTTATGACACATTTCGCCAAACGCAATCTTGTTTCGCTAGTTTTCCCCTTTAGCTGCCAAGAAATTAAAACATTAAAGAAAAAAATTCGCAAGAGAGTTTTTGCAATGAAAAAAATCAATAATTAAGGTTGCTCTCAGAAGTATCACGTCATGAATAAAGCTGAGATTTGCACCAGGCAATGATCCACGTTTTAAAATAACGACGGTATGAGGTCCTAAGGCAAACGACAATTTTTCAGGCAAAGTCGCATACAAAAATTGCACGGATAAAGAACAACTGCTATTGAAACAGTTGTACTTCCATGGCAAGGAGTGGAGTTTTACTCAAATTAAGAAACACATCTTATCTTTTTCACCCTCAGACACAGACTTCCTGTATGATATCTTAAAAAAAGTGAAGAGGATGTATTAATTGAAGCAGCTATACGAAATTAGTAGATCTAAATTGTCAAAAATTGTCTAAAATTTTCATAATCCTTTTCTCTTCTTTTCCGACTTTATCTGCTTTTCTTTTCACAACACATCTCTAATATGTTTTATAAAAAGAACAAAGTTCAGATCACCCGCACAGTATTTAAGCTAAGGTATAAATGATATTGGTCACAACATCTTCATGGCTATTGTAGATTACGTGAAAGGAAACTGTTAGAGCCAAAAAAAATACCGATGCTGATAACAGTGAAACAATTGGGCCAATCAACAAGAACAATGTTTGCAAAAAGTAGCTAGAAATTAATCTACTTGTGTGATGTTCGAGAATTTTCGGCAGACTTGCCAAACAACATTTTCGGAAAACTTCCGGCGATAACTGCAATAATTCCTAGCCAAATTTTTTGTGTAGTTTCTTCTATTGTGTTTCTTAATCTAAGTTTGTTCTCATTTCTGGTGTTTTGCTATCCTGGTTTATCCGTAATTAAGTATATTGAAATTTTGAAGAAATTTATTTGCTTTTTATGTCATCTGAATAAAAAAGCGAGGCGTCAAAATGACCACTTAAGCAATAAAGTGGCCTACACAAAAAGGAAAAATCGTTCTAACAATTTAAAATCGGGATCCCAGATAATGAATCGGTCAGTTTTATGTTGTTTGAGAACGGCTGGAAAATTAAACAACCTCCATAATATTCAAAGGTCTAGGATATATCGTTGAAAACGTGAAACCGTTTTCATCATTTTAAAAATTATCTTGACAAATTGACAAAATTATACAACTCTGCATCAGCCAATTCTTTGGTCCAACAACAAAAAACCTACGCCTACACAAGACTTTCAAAACAAAGGCAGACCCGATTCTAGAACATAAAAGTTGCCCTCAAGACGTTTCATGCATGTAAGAAAATGTCCAGGTCATCTCCCTCCCTACGGTGCTGTGACAAATGTTTGATACGATAAACTTAATCCGTGGGTTGTGTGTCGCCAAAATTAATTAAACTTTATTCTTAAGATTTAAATAAAGGTTGATGTTTTTTTCCGGATCAGGTTAATCAACGTGAAGAAGCATTCAACTTCACGATAAACAATGTACTTTAAAATTATCTACCGACGTCCCGGTGGTTGCTCCGCAGCACGAAACGATCAACAGTGAATTCATCTGGAGGGCTCTATCCTGTTTTACTCTGTCTGTTATTGCATATGAAGCCTTTTTATAGTTTCATCGGAGATTTTTGCGCCGGCATTCGATGCTGAATCTTAATGTTGCCATCGGGAATGCGTCATGTATCTCAGCCTAAATTTGATTTTAAATGGTTTTGCCGTTCTTCAGGGTCTAATATCATTGATCGACGCCAGTCCAATTAGCGACGAATTTCCCAAACGTGAGTGAAAAAGAGAATGTCACGATCGTTGAATTATCTCTGCTAACGTTACAACACCATTGAGAAAACTTCGTACATCTAACACAGTTCCTGGAGACGAAATATAAGTAATGAATACATATATTTTTTCAACCAAATTATTTTCGCAGCGAATGGCCTGTTAGAAAATTATTATGATCCGATACTATTCATAAGTAATGAATACATATATTTTTTCAGCCACCAAGCTTTTTCAACCAAATTATTTTCGCAACGAATGGCCTGTTAGAATATTATTATGATCAGATTTATATGATTACAATTCTAAAGTCGACAAATTAAGCTGTGTCGTTTGAGGTAAATGATACTTAAAAATATTGGATGTCTTTCTCTTTAATAGGGCTAAATTGAAAAAAATTGGTTTCGACTAGACATTCGTTTTCTTTCTGTTAAATATAACTTGGAAAACCATTCTGTTTTTTTCTCATAGACTAAAATTACGTATCCTTTTCTAATATGGTCATAGGCTTCAAAAGTAACGATTGGACAATAACGAATTCTGTTGGTTTGTAGGATATTTCTCTGTTGTGTTCTTATTATAGTAAGGTAGGTACTGAGGTAAAAAATGGTTAAAAAAAAAAGAGTAAAAAAGATTTTTTCCTCTAAAAGGAGGCAATCTGCCCTTGCAAGTTGTTAAGGTGTTATGCAAATAACATGTAAAGGGGAGGAGCGAGAAAAGTTGAAATAAATTTTATCATAATTGACTGCCATATTTTAAAAGGAATTTCAAAGAGAGACCATCTTAAGTCGTGCTGGGGTAAGAGGAGAAAATAATTATTACGATCCCAAAACTACGAAAAAGATTACATCCAAAAATTCCTATTTTTTCTGCTCTTTAAGATTGCCCAGTTTTCAATTTTGAGCATGGCGCTGATGATTGGTTCAAACAAGGTAGTGCGTTTATCCACCAGCCAATATTTGGGGGATCTTCTCTCTTTGGTCACCAAGGAAACTGGTTGATTGACACTCAGAGAAATGTCACAACGCCCTGCCAATGGCAAAATTCCTCACTTGGAAAACAGGCAACAGGAACGATGATGTCGCCGCCCTTTCTCATCAGAAGCCCTTCGTTATCTTTTTTGATTGGTGGTAAAGACAGACATAAGTCTAATAAGCCTTTCATCCAGTTAATTAGATGCTACATCATCATGCTTTTAACTATGTATTCCTCTTTCGTGTAGGGGGTTGTGACATCCAAACAGTTCGCATGGAAATTGTGGTCAATGATAGCACAGTAATATCGAGGACTGGTAATTGTCTAACACAGCTCAAAAGAATCAAGGTGGATCTTAAACAATTTGTTGGGAGCATTGCAAGGGTGAAACTGGTAGATGGAGGCACCGAAAACTGGGGTTATATCGCTTTTGATGACCTAAGACACGGAACAACTTGTAAAGGTATTTTCAACCTAATTTAGATATTTCTCGTAAGAGTTCCAGTTGTTAAAGCCTCTAAAATATAACTTGAAGATACTTTCCCTGGACTTGATTGCGCTCATTTATTTTAACTATCCTCAAGAAGATTAATCAAGTTACTTTGCTACAACTTGTTTCTCTTTCACCACAGCTCTAAGTCCTTGCAGCGAGGAACAAAAACCTCTTTGCCAAACACAAGAAATACATGAAAATACAGATTACACTTGTACCTGTAACCAGCCGTTACCCAACCTTCCAACGTGTCAAAACAACGACAACGACAACAACAACTGCAACATTACCCACGGCACTTGCAGCTTTTATTGCAATAACACCCAAAGCAATTGCCAATGTCGCCAATGCACTTGTGTCGGGGGTTACACGTTCAATAAAAGCAATCAATCATGCCATGACATTGATGAATGTCAACTTGGAACACATGATTGTCAACACACGTGTATCAACACAGATGGAGGTTACCAGTGCTCGTGTTTGAACGGTTACCAACTCAACGGGGACGGAAAATCATGCAGGGACAACAACGAATGCAGCGCTAACAACGGTGGGTGCGACCATGTGTGTGTGAACGAGATAGGCAGCTATTATTGCGTGTGCAACCAGGGCTGGTCTGCAATCAAATTTAAATGCGTGGATATTGACGAGTGTCAGGGTCACAATTTATGTGAGCATATATGCGTGAACACTCCAGGAAGCTTTCATTGTGACTGTCGTTCAGGTTACACTCGCTCTTCCAACGGAAATAACTGTCACGATATTGATGAGTGCTCAATAAGCAACGGTGGCTGCCAGGTCTATTGCGCAAACTCACCTGGAAGTTTTAAATGTTCGTGTGAACACGGTTTTCAAATAGCGAACAATGGAAAGACGTGCGTGGATGTAGACGAATGTAGCAGCGGACGCTCGGGATGTCAGCAAATGTGTGTTAACACCCCTGGTAGTTTTAACTGCTCGTGTTTACGAGGCTATGAGCTACAAGCAGATCAAAGATCTTGTAAGGACATTAATGAGTGTCAGCTGAACGAGCACGGCTGCCAACAGCTGTGTAACAATTATCAAGGGGGGTATAACTGTTCGTGCCTCCTCGGTTACCAACTTTCTCCTGATGGCAAAAATTGCTCGGATATCGACGAATGTTTGCAAGACAACGGAGAATGTTCTCAGGTATGTGTTAATACCCCCGGGAGTTACGACTGTCTTTGCAGGAAAGGCTACAAAAGGACTTTAGACGAACATTATTGCAATAAAAGCCTCGGTTGTAGCACGAACGGCTCATGTACTGAATGTTCTGAGACGAATTGTGAAGACATAGACGAGTGCGAGAACATTACCATTTGCGAGCACAAGTGCCATAATACAGATGGAAGTTACCGCTGCTCTTGCCGTGATGGTTACAGGCTCGCAAGCGATTTGAGGGTTTGTGAAGATGTGGACGAATGTCTGCAGAGTTCCAGTATAGATTGTGTCAGTTGCACAAATACGCCTGGAGGCTTTCACTGTTCCTGTGCGACTGGGTATTCGTTTAACAAAGAAATTAAAAAGTGTGAAGGTGAGATACAGCCAAGCATTTAGAGCCAGTTATGTCTTAGGCTGCAGTTTTAAACAATCAATATTTTGTGAAAAATTAATGTATTCTCAGTGCGGGCTATAAGTTCTCTTGACGCTGCCTATAGTAATAAGCGTCTAAAAGAGTTTTTGGCAAATTTGAAAGGTTTATTAATGAGGTTTCATTACTTCCCTAATGATAATAATGTATGGTGCAATATTCTTTTCATGCTTGGTAAACAGCAAAGTATGGAAAACTTTGCAATCCTTGACAGTCAGAAATTAGAGTCTGGATAATTTCGCTTTCCTCACTCAACTAATACAGGCGTTTGTAATTCCTAAGTGTTACTGAATGGGTCTTCATCTGGTAAACGCACCGCAGGGAAGCAGCTGAGAAAGTTTAAAGAGTCTGACAAATCGCTCTCAGCTCATGATCATTAGATGGGAAGAAACGCCACAGTGTGACTGAGGTCATCCCTAGCTAAACCATTGATCAACGGTAGATAAGGGGTTGAAGAAAGTAATATACAATCATCCCGTAATCACTAAGACCCAAAACCTTTTTAGTTTCACTAAATCTTTTCTTCTTTGCGAATAAATCGTGAGTGACAAACGTGCTTTATGGTTACCTGACAGAGAGAAAGCCGTTAAGTACGACACTTGCTGAGGGAAAGCGAAAAATAGCGGTAAGAAATTTTTTTCTGCTACTATTTTGAAGAGCAGGAAAGTTATAATCTAAAGCCGAAACTTATTGACAATATGCACATGAAGTCGTAAGATGTGTGGATGTCGTAAAAAAAAGGTCGATTCCTACCTAGAGGAAATAGACTGTTAAGGTAAAAATACGTAAATTATCAGCCCCAAAAACCAAAAACAAGGGCATGACAGTTCTTCGCCACTAATTGTATAAAGAAAAGTATCAAATACACTAAGGAAACATATACGTTGTATCACTGACATTCTGCTAGAGCGCTTTGAATTGTATGTCGTTCAACCAAACCAAAGGTAATCACAACGAATGGTCAATCAAAACTGTGGCAAGTACAAAAAAGAATCAGAAGGAACTCAAGATAGCAACATGACGACCCATAGTGTTGATAGTGGAAGATTAAAATTTACTCTGCTTTAAAATCCAGTTTCAGTTTGAAATTTAATAAGCTATTTCATGATGAAATGATCCACAGCAAGCTGCAGACGTCGCCACTGTTATTGCAGCAACAAATCACATGGCAGAGGAAGTGAACGGTTTAAAGAAAATGAGCAGTGAAGAACTGACGGAAACGGTTGATGTACTGGATAATGTCAAAAATAAGATGAAGAATCTGAACACCAGTACACAAGAGGCCGAGAAGCTGATGGCGGTAAGGAAGCGACATGATCTTAGATGTTTCATTACATATTTATAAGTTAAAGGTGAGGTTTCCTGCACCGTTTTGGAAATATCATATATTTGAACCTTTGTACAACTTTAATCTCCAATACTCGCTGAAATCCTAACACATAACGAAAGGTCTCTTGTATCACGACTCTTCCAACAACTACCACTTTCAAGATTTCCCCTTATTCTTCAAAAGATGCAAAAACGCTGCTCACCGCGCTAGACTGCGAGTTTCAACCCCTTCAATGTGTTTCGTTCTCGGGTTAGGAACGTAGCTCTCCCAATATCTCTCTCCATAAAAGAATATAATTAAATACCAATGCAATAAAATTTCAAAGAATATTAACGCGATGAATTCATTTCCCGTCCAGGGGACTTAAATTTGTTTTTATGCACAATTAATAATTTTAAAAATTACGTTCAGACAGTTGGATTTAACTATTTTCCAAATATTTCTTGTGTTGTAGGGAGTTAGCACGATGGTTAGTTCAATGATGAACAATGACAACAAATTGTCATGGCAACAACTCAACGAAAATAAGGTAACCCTTCGCCTCCTGCTCAGTGGTAGAGCATCGGAGAGTGAAATACAAAGGTCTGAGGTTTTATTCCTGGTGGGATTCGGAATTTTTCTATGTCCCACGCTCGTGACATTTCTCTGTGCTAAAATATTTTACCTTGTGCCACAGGGAACCCTACCAACCACAGTCATTTCAAACGTTGTAGAGAACGTGGTACCTGCAATTATAAAATCAGTAGATGAGAAAGGAAAACATGGCTTGGACGTGCTTATATCAAAGGAAAATTTAGGTAAGCTATCATTTTTAAGGGAGGCTGAGTTTGTGAGGTTTTGTTTGAAAATATCCTCCAACATTTTAAACCGGTAAGGGTGCCTAGCATCTAATTTAAAATATAACCCTGGAATCAAACTTTAGAGGTATAAGAATGAAGGAAATTATCACCAGCTAAAGAACCTCTTGATCGTTTAACAAATTCTCCTTGTCAGTACTTTAAGAAATGTATAGAGAACAGTATGGAGACTACTCATACTGATTTTAGGGTGTAGCGGGTTAAAAAGTACATGAGAAATTGTGACACTGTAACCTAGCCTTTGAAAAGTAGTTTTCAAATGTGAACTACGACATATTTGTGAGGAAGCAAAGTCTTAAGCGGATGTCCACATGAGCCAGTATGGCCTTTCTTAAGATCATCCTAGGATTAACTAGGAAGGGAGTGATGTATCAGTAGCCTAAGGGGAGTGACCCAGAAAAAAAAGCCTCTTTTTACTCATAATCATCTGTTGCTTTATTTGTACAGAACTACAAGTGAATGCAAAGAGAAGACAAACCTTTAGCGGTGCAACAATTTTCCCAAATTCACCGCACAGCGTCAAAGTACCAAGTGACATTGTGAAAGATAGAAACGACAATGGTAAACTCAACGTTTCTGTTCTGAATTTTTTCTTTACGTTTTTCTGGGATTCCTCGTGTTCTGTTTATGGAAAAAGATGTGCTACTCTTTCTCAGGTTCTGTCGGGATCTCTGTCGCCCTTCTGAAAGGAATGGCAAACGTTTTACCCAACGTTTCAAGAAATGGAAGGTGAAATAAAGTAATAAAAGTATTTAAATATGAGTGATAAAACACGAGAGATAATTGAGATAATCTATAATTGTACGGAAAGCTTCGAAATCAAGTTGAAGCCTAAACAGTGTTAGTGCAATATATTTTTATTACAGGGAAAATTAAAGTCCCTTGAGGTCAAAATCGGCATTCATCTCTTCCCCCCCCCCCTCATTTTCACTTAAATACAATAATGTTAAGATAAATAGATAAATTTATATATAATAATAAAAATTCCTTTAGCACAATCTTAGAGCAAGAAATATCTAATTCTGCTTAGCTAAACTAACTAATAAATGATAGAATGTTATAAGAATAAAAACCTATTATGTCTTTACAGCTATTTTCTAGGATGCTGTGTTTCATTCAAAGCTGCAATGATGCAGTTTATGTTTAAATTCGCTTAAAACAACTGTTGACCGGAGTTCATGGGAAAGCCTATTCCAAAACATAGCTCCTCTGTAGAAAAACTCATCTTTTAGTAATTGGTGCGGGGTTGTGCGGGAGCTAATTTTCAATTCCAGTTCTACTCCCTACTGCAACAATCTGAAATAAATTGGATCTAGCTACGGTCAAAAATCTAAATATTATGTTTAGAGAGCCAGAACAACTTAGTTTACTTGACAAATCAGTAATTAAAAAATTTGTTTCGTCTCCTCAGTCCCTGTGCCTTGTGTCTGAACGGAGGGCATCTGTGTTTACTGTTTTGTTCTCATCGATTCCCATTTTCTCGGATTGATACTCATAAAATAATCAATGATTTTCTCGTTGTTATCCATCTCTTAGGTCAGATGGCATCGACCTAAACTCTATTATTGTTATTGTCATGGCAACCAATGTGAATCCAGGTCATCTCGCCAATCTAAAGGAACCGGTCGTATTACGCTTTGAGCATTTAAAGGTAACAATGAAACGATTAAATCAGACTTTACCTTTCCCACCAAAAAAAACAGGCTCAGTGCTAACACTAAACAAAAGACCTTCAAATTTCCTTGTAAATTTGTAAATTTGATTGCAGAAGGAATATCATGAGCAGAAATGCAGTTTTCTGAACGAGACAGCTATGTAAGTACCATTCTGCTCATTTAACCACGATGATGAGGAAAAGGCAATTTGCAACATAAATTCCCGGCTATACGGCTTTCTATTTATGGCACAATTACGTTTCTATTTAAAAAAATATAAAAGCCTTAACTGTGCTCTGCTATATTGAAAAGCACGGAAGCGACTAGGGCACGAAAGAAGTGCAGGGAGAAACACGTGACGTAGTTGAGTGTTTCTCTCCACTTCATGAGTGGTTCTTCTGTTGCTACTTGCCGGCTCGCTTACACCGAAATTTCACTTTGAATTAACGAAAAAGCTAGAGTGAAGTCGCGAAAAGGTTAGACGTGGTACAATTTGGCAAATAACGTGACAGCTTTAGCTCAGTTCTATGTTTTGTTCTCTGACAGGGCACGCTCTTTCAACCAATGTCAGCGCACGTTATATCCGGACTTTAATAAAAGGAGTTAACCCTCTCGTTAATTTATTTATGCAGAGCTCGTTTCCCTAGAGATCCTTCAAAGCACTGGTCCAGTGTTGGATGCTACAGGAATTATTCCACAGAGGAGTTTACCATCTGCCACTGTTATCATCTCACTAGCTATGGTCTCATCATGGACGTGCACGGAATTTATGTAAGAAAGATGGAACAAAATATGTTTGTAAAACTTTCGGCTTCTTAATTCATTCAGAATCTTCAGCTTCTCGGCTGTTGTTAAAACGTGTGTAGCTACATTAGAACAGGGACTAAACTGACTATTTTAAAGAAACTTTCTGCCAGTCGGTCATTTAGTAACTCAGCTGCATGGTAAAACGGTCAATCATTCTTGAGTCTATTAATGCACCAGTCTCTCAGCGAATCAGTCGGTCAGTCACTTAATCACTCATTAAACCAGTCACTCAACAGTCAGTCAGTCTGTCTACCATTCTTTTTTTTGTCTTTCTTCTGTCCATTTGTAAATCAGAGAGTCAGCCCTTCGGCCAATAAGTCAAACAGGCTGTCCTTCGGTCCGTTTTTCCTACTTTCTGTCTGTCTGTCTGTCCCTCTGTCAGTAAACGGTCATTCGTTCAGCCAGGTCCAAACTAGATAGTGAAAAAGACGAGAAGAAAGCGTTCTTAGCTCTAAATTTTCTTCCCTGTTCCACCAGCTTAGCCTAAAACAGCAATTGTCTTCCCTGTTCCACTCGTACGACCTACATTACATCACGAGCGATAATTCAGTTTTGCTAACTCATTGTTTTGGTATATTTTCAGGATGAACTGAGCGAGTCTAACAAGGAGACACTGATGTACATCTCGCTGGTCGGCTGCTGCGTCTCCATTTTCTTTTGTATTTTGTCAATATTCGGATTCTCACTGGCAATGTAAGACATTTGAAACGAATTGATTTACGTATTTTGGAAAAGATCTATTGACCTCAAAATAGTGCTGTTGTTGATTGAAATGAAGCACTAAAACGTTCACTTTGATTTGTTCTTTTTGCACGAAGATAAAATCATTTCACATTAACTTCCACAGTTTTTCAAGGAAAATTCGTAGGTGCAACGACTGCGCCACGGATGTGTTAAAAATCGTGTTTATATCTTAAAATATATTCCACGAGTTTACACAGCTACAGTTACGAGTGATCTTGCCAAAGCTTTAACATATTTCCAGTCTTTTTCAAAATGTAGTCTGTTTTAAAGACGGCTCTCTTAAACGACGTAGTTAATGATTAGTGTTTCTTAGTCACAAACTGTTTAAAAAATAGCGAAAGATGTTTTTTCGTCTTGCCACGAGCGCGGGAGAATGAATAAATTCTGAGTCCACGATGAGCGAGGTCTATTACGAAGTTCATATGACACGCTTCCTGTATACTGCTAGGATCAGCAATGTCGATAGTGCAATGTTTGTAGATAGAAATGAGAGAGATGGTAAGTTTTGAGCTCGGTTTTTTTCTCAGAAATTCTTATAAAATTATTGATGCTTGATTTTACGAACTTCTTCCAAAACATATCTAAACGATTGAGAATTTTACATTTCACGAAAAATTGAAGTCAATTTATATTAACTTGATCCAATTTTCTTTCATTGTGTAAAAAAGATTTCGAAGTAATTCATGTCTTCCATATCTTTCAGGAGAAAACCACGTGAAACCAAAGCAAGGCGTGAGACATATCGACTTCACATAAATCTTGTCCTGGCAATCTGTCTGTCACAAATCTGTTTTGTCCTTGGCACCATAATTATTTCGTTGGATGTGGTACGTACACTATTATGTATGTACGCATACACGCGTATGAACAATATTACGTAGGTATGCGTATGCGCGCTCTAAAAGGGCATGATAACTCGTCATCACCGAATATAACTCTGGTTCTGGTGTTTGCATTAGGAGGAATATTACCTGGAGGGACGTGCTTCGATTCCTCGAACCTAATATTCAATAGATGCAAAGGATTAATCCTTTTTTTCCTCCTTTTTTCTTGTCAGCTTGCCTGTCGAATAGTTTCCATAGCAACCCACTACTTCCTCAGTGCCTCGTTTTGCTGGATGTTGGCCGAGGGAATCCATATTTACAACAAGATTGTACGCGTCTTTAGCAACAAAAAGTACAACAAAGTATTCTACGTCCTGGGTTGGGGTAAGTTATTTTAACTCGCTATATGAGAAACTAATTTGCATAGGTGATAACCCACGCGTGCGTGATTACTTAGATGCTCCGAGGCGGGCGTGGGTTGAAACTTCGACGTTGTTGATCTTGACTCACAAATCGCTGTCCAGGCTTTAAGGTGCATGCGTGAGTCTAAACGTTCGCTATACAGTGTCTAAGTTGCACCATCATGCGCACTGAGTATACGCAGTTATGCGTCCAATCTATACACGTTCGCAAATTCTACTCCTTTACATCACATTTTCACTGCCGCACTAAAATCGAGGCGTAAGTTAAAGTAACAATTAAGACTCACATAGAAATCCATGCTGCCAATGCCTACCCCAGTTCCCGTTGCAGAACGCGACTAAGAGCACTAAGTCAACCACTAAATTGAAGGTTTGTCCATTTTAGTTAGCCTCCCTACCGCAGTCAAAGGGTATTCATTTCTAACCCTGAGTGAGAAGAAAAAGGAATGTGTACCTATGACGAAGTCATTCCTCTGTTCTTTTATAATCTTCCAGATGATTAGGAGGGTAGCGCTTATATCACCCGTTCTTACTTAGCACTGTCTTGCAAAATCTGGAGGAAAAAAACTTACGTTTAGTTCGTTATGCATCTGGCAAATCTTTTCTTTTCAGGTGCACCGATTCTTCTTGTATCAGCTTCTGCAGGACTATCCTTCTATGAATACGGACCGCACAACATGTAATTATTTTTCATCTTAATTTATTTGTGTTATTTGATGTATGAAATCATATGAGAAAGCGTCCCAAAAAGACAAACGGTGACAAGGCTCTTCTTTTAATTTTTCCGGCCTAAAAAAACCTAAGCTGTATTTAATGCACCGACTTTACACCAGAAATAAACTGCGCCAAGACAAATTAAAACTTCTTACGATCATTCACAGAAAAATGCTTGAAACTGGTTACAGATGTCCTGTAGCTTGCGTATTCACCTCACCAGAAGGCGAAGTGTATGTCGTTAATATGCAGAGTAGGGGCGTGCGTTGGCGAAGATAGTCATGTAGAGTTCAAATTTGATTCATCGAAAGGCTTGTTAACTCATATAGTGATTCGATTAAATAATTGACGGTATCTGATTTTTCCGTTTATTTTCAGCTGTTGGTTGTCTGGAAAACTAATTTGGGTTTTTGCTGCACCGGTACTGGCTGTTATTGCGGTAAGTAATTATATACCGCGATAGTTTATCACTGGACGCTTTTTATGAGTGTTCTAAACAATTATTCCACGCGCGTGCGTTGGATATGAGATGATAGATGGGCAACGACGCCCGTAGGGTTGAGTTGGCAATAGTCGTCTCAAATCCAACAAGCGCGAGAGGAATAACTGATTTATTAAAAAATTTCCATAATATATACACACGAAGCTTCCCAACTTTACCTTGTAATAACAAACGAAATATTACAATACACATACCATAGTTGTAGAGCATTGTATAATGGCGTATAACTCATGATGGCTAAGCCAATGAAAACCCTCGAATTGCATTATCCAATGCTCCAGTTTTTAATGACATGGAATATCCCATGAGTCAGTTGTATTTCTAGGTATAAGTGTTAGCTAATACGCGTGTGTCTATACCCTGAAGTTACAAGTGAAGAGTGGCGTGCTCCGTGGTATTCAACTAAAAAGTGTTACATGATTATACATGATTATCATTACATGATTTTATAACATGCTATAGCAAACACAACGGTCAACCTAATCACTGCGATATGCACCGCGCAGACTTCAATTTGAATAACTCTAACGCGGGTCCTATTTTCTGAGGTCTCAGTGCCGCTTGCTAAATTTTGGCCCTAACAAGGTACGCACAATGGGACGGTTGGGTGTTATACCGTCATATATGTAACGATTCTCCTGAATTCGGATTGATTGTATTTTCTATAGCATAATCAGTAAAATTATGTTACGCGAACAATAAAGCTTAAACCACACAGACATTAAAATTAATTGTTTAATGTTATTATGCCTGAGAAGTCTTTGATAGAATTAGAGTGGAATAATGTTTGAAAATGGAATAAAAAAAGAAAAGAAGATGTTCTTTGTTTTGTCGCGAGCGTGGGAGAAAGAAAAAAATTCTGAGTCCCCACGAGGAGTCGAACCTCAGACCTTCGGATTTCCGCGCTCCGATGCTATACCGCTGAGCCACAAAAATACTATGGTGAGCGAGGCTCATTACAAATGCTCTAGTTTGTGTTTTCACCAGAGAAAATTATTTTCCGAATTTAAAACAATTGTTGACTTTTGTTCAATTTTTTTATTTCAGATTAACTGTTTCATCCTGGTCAGCGTCATCTACGTTTTGTTGAGGAAGACTATGGTAAAAACTGGAAAAGAAAACTCCGCTAGGAAATCAAGCATAAGGTATATAAAAAGAAATAACCTTGAACTTACCGCTTGAACTATAACTGCGTCGTTATAATTGAAGTGCAAGTTTTCAAAAACGCTATACTCGAACTTGGACAATTCCAAACGTACCTTCGTCCCAGAAGTGGACAAAACTGACTCCCCTCTCTTTGGTTTTTGTACAGGCGCAGTATTAAGGTGACAGTGGTGTTGCTTCCTCTACTTGGCCTCACTTGGGTGTTTGGTTTCATGGCGGTTGATAAGAACACGATCATCTTCCATTACATCTTCGCCATCGCCAACTCTTTACAGGTATAAAACGTGAACGGCAAAATTATTCCTTTGGTTAAGAGGAAAAGTGTTTATCTTGTAACTCGCTTTTACGAACAATGCAATTACAGTCGACTCTCGTTATTGCGGATACCCACAGGGGGAGATTTAGAGTCCGTAATAACGGGGTAAGAGAGACAATTTTTTTTTGTCTCTAAACATATGAAATAATGTGTAACTACGGAAACATAAAGTTTCTAACGTGGCCTCATGAACCGGAAAAGGATGCGGCCGCAAGTAGGACATTTTCATGTTTGCACCGAATTGAAGAATAATTTCTTTATTTTCTTTTATCGGGGGGAGGGGGAGGGGGGCTGGCTCTTGTCCGGAATAGCGGGGTGTCCACAGGGCGAGAGTCGACTGCATTTTCAGATTAATGCAGTATATTATCATCATCATTATCATTATTATTGCTATCATCATCGCTATCACCGTCTCGGGCGTCGTTAACATTATCATCATTTTTATCATCATCACCATCATTGGCAGAACTATTAAATATCATCATCGTTATCATCATCATCATCATCGTTATTATCATTATCAATCACTATCATTAAAAGCCCATTTTCACCCTCGATGCAACGCGCGCCGCGACCTATTTCCAGTAACGCGAAATTCCTCGATTAAAAAAAACCTCTTTAAATCTTCTTTCTCAAGAGCCATCCTGGACATATGGTCAATTATTTTACGGTAAATACATTCGCCGTTCATCATTTTACAGTTTCTTTGCGGTAGTTTTGAATTTAGTCCGTATTACATCAATGGATTCATCTAATTCATTACCGGAATAAAACGTGTAGTATTGTTTTCAACGGAAAAACGAAGAAGCTAGTTTGAGACAACGTGGCAAGGTAAAAATAACTGACCAATCAGAGGCGCTATTTCAACAAAAGTGGCGGTTCAAAACAAAAACGGACTATCGCGTTGCATCAAGGTTGGAAATGGGCCTTTAACATTGTCAGGGTCGCTTTGATTCCATAGTTTAGTAGGTTTAATCGTGTATTTATGTAAGAAGAGTTATCAAAGTGAATGAACAAATCTACTGTTGTTAGTTCAGTGTAGGAGCGGGTTCAATGGTAATAAAAGCACGCGCAGTTTCCTCATAACTAACTGTATTTGTAACCGTATGATCCCTTTTTCAGGGAGTTTTCATTTTCTTTGCACACTGCTGGATAAACGAAACGGTAAGAATTACGAGTAAATTACGAAACGGTAAACAGCACTAAGTATAGTTTTGAAACTGAGGTGCATTTCATTCGTTAAGACCCAAATGAAACTAAACGGCATTTTCACAAACATCTTCATTCGCGGCAAAACGCACGTTACCTAGTCTGATTGGTGGGGAGAATTTGATAACTTTCGTAAACCAATCACAAAGGGCAATGGAGAAAACCTGATGAACTCAGTCAACAGAAAATTACTCGATTGGAATTACTGTAATCGGTGGTTGTACAGTCTTATTTCCTGAATAAAAGTGTTCTAAGAAAATCAACAAACACAATTATAGCAGCCGATCCAGGAATTTTCAGAAAACATTTTTTCACACCAGAGCATACATAGGCTAACTTATATTTCAAGACAAGTTGATTTATAAACTTTACTTTGAGTAGTAACGCACGATTCAGCTATGGTTGCAAGAATTTTGGTATTGGGCAAACAATACGAAAAGAAAAGATCTTATGGAAAGGGGGGGACGGGGTGCGGACCCCTTACACCTTCCCCCTGGATCCGCCACTGATGTTGATTCTTTTCCAATCTCTAGGTACGCGAAACTCTCATTCAGAAAATGCCAAGTTTCAGCTCAAGAGGGAAGTATAATTTAAAGGGAAAAGCTGGCGACACTCGATTCAACAGTGTATCACTTGAAACAGCCACGCCAACGACGACCTCTGTCCGACTCGTGACGACAAACTCCCGACAATTCAAGGAGCCACCTTCGTTAAAACTTGTGAACCTGGAGCAGGAGCTAGCGTCGGCTCCGCAGATGGATATCGAAAACAACTCGGTGAGCCTCACGAACCTGGCGAAGTTACCGCCGAGGTATGCCGACATGCTCGTCGACGCTCCAGCCTCGAAGCTTTTTAGTGTAAGCAAGTCTCCGATGAAAACTACATCTTCGGTGAATCTCGTGTCTCCTAATGAGTACCCGATTACAGCGAAAGAAGCTTACTGCAACCCAACGTACGCATATTGGAATGGTCGGAACGATTCTCATTAAACTGCGCTCGATCATAAAAAGGCTATGTAAATAATATTGAGTTTAGTTATAAATTGTTCTGTTTCCTTAGAAACATCGTACTTATGGAGGAATTATTTAAACAAAATAGTTGTTCAATAACAGATTACCTGAGGATAAAAAAAAACTGTAAAAAATGACGATTGCCGCTGCGTAAATTTGATCGATGATTGAGCAAATCGATGACAACTTGGTGAGCCTCACGAACCTGGCGAAGTTACCGCCGAGGTATACCGACATGCTCGTCGATGCTCCAGCCTCGAAGCTTTTTAGTGTAAGCAAGTCTCCGATGAAAACTACATCTTCGGTGGACCTCGTGTCTCCTAACGAGTATCCGATTACACCGAAAGAAGCTTACTACAACCCAACGTACGCGTATTGGAATGGTCGGAACGATTTTGATTAAAATGCACTCATCGATCATAAAGAGGCTATGTAAATAATATTGAATTAAGTTCTACATTGTTCGGTTTTCTTAGAAACGTCGTACTTATAGAGGAATTATTTAAACCAGATAGTTGTTCAATAAAAGACTACCTGAGGATAAAAAAAACTGTAAAAAAAAGACGATTGCTGCTGAATAAATTTGATCAATGGTTGAGTAATAAACATCATCAACAAGATCAAGTCAAGTATTGACAGGCTTTCTCAGGACATATTTCGATATAAACCTTAAATATTTTTGTTTTTGTTTGCTCGTTTGTTTGTTTCGTTAATGAATATGAGTATTGCGCTATTGCGCACCCCTTACAGCCAATGATCGTGTGAGGATAAATAGAAAAAGCCTGCGTTCAGATTTAGCAACGTTTATGTAGCCGTGACATACCTTCCAGCGTTGCAGAAGGCCTGGTGTTTCATGAAAATCAACGATACACAAAGTAACCACTGCGGAGTTCTAGTCTCGGGTGATTTTTCACATCCCTATAACTTCTTCTCGCGGCTTCACTTGCGTTTTCGCAGTTCCACAACTCAAAACCCTCCTTAAACCGCAAGCTATTGTTAGATGCCTAACCCGTGACTTCCAGTTTACGCGGTTCCGGTGCGATGTAAATCCAGAAACTCGATTGGCTGGGCTACACCTCTGATGTCACGACCATGATAGAAAACTCAAAGATCTCGTATTTTTCGACAGTGAAGACCATTTAGTTCAGTACACTAAGAGAGTTAATTCTCACTCACTTATTCTGAGATTTAAAATTATGTATAGAAACTCCCCGAAAAACTGTCTCTTGAGAGATGACGCGCATAAAATGTATAACATGCGCATGCACTCATTCCATTGTCACGCAATCATAACCTCTTGCCTGAGACATGTTACTTCATGTCACAACGCACACATTCGGTTATCATCATGGCGTTGAGTCGTTCGTTGTTCGAGGTTGTCCAACCTTATACAGACTGTATAGCTAAATCAGAAATGCCAGTGAAGACAACTGTCATCACGGGGCTTCTGTATGGCTTCAAAGCATTTCTTCAACAAATTGTCTTCAATTGTCCTCGGGATCACCACATCCTCTATGGTTGCCTTTTCATATGTGGTCCCGCTGTCGTTTTGTTTTGCCTCTCCATGTTAATATCTGAGTCCTTCTGGACCCTTGTCACTGGCTGCTTCCGTCTCCAATCGCGTAAGCGAAGACTGGTGTGGTGGAAATCGAGTAAAAGTGTGTATTTGTCGCTTCTCCCGCCGTGTATATGGTTCGTCTTCGCTTTCATGGAAGGCGATTTCTATGTCTGTTCAACTCTCGGACCCATTAAACCCGCTCTTGACCACGCCACTGATGAAAGCTCAAGAGAAAAGATTCAAGAGAAGTTTGCCCAAGCGAAGAGCTTATCGGCGATTATATCTTGGTGCATTCTGATAACGCTGGTAGTGACAGTGACAGTTTGTGTCACGCTTAGCAGAATTCTTGCGCAAGTCGACCCAAAACTTCAAGGCGAAATTGAATTTGACGAGATTGAAGCACAAGAGGCGGTGAACTTATGGAATGGTCGGTTACAAACCCTCGCCAAGGCTCAGGCTTTTGAAGTTATCAAGGAAGTCTCAAACACTTTCATTCACGACGAAGAACATTCTGATGTCTCGGAACAAGTTCGTCGAGGAGCAGAATATCTGAAAAGACTGTACCCCAGATATGGAGGAGTGGTTAAGGGACATTTCCGTAACGACAGTTGGAGACCGAGGGATGAGCGACTAAGAGAACTTCTTGATCGATCGCAATCCACCGAAATGCTAATAAATGCCGATAAGAAGTATATAAGGAGCTATGGTGTACGTTACACGACCAGCATATGAGCATGATTGAGTCACGCAATCCTTTGATCACGCGAATAACCTATCTACAAATGGCGGCTTAAAGTCCTGGGACACTTAACGCGATATAACAAAAGTCGAATCTTTCCCTACCCTCTTCCCCAAAAAATGTTGAATTCTAGGCACTTTGTAAACTTTATCAAGATGTGATAACTGTTTGCTTTACCAACATTGTTGGAAGGGGGAAGGGGGAAGGGGAGGGGAGAATCTGTGAAAAAGCATGAATTGGCCAAAGATGGTGTTTGTAATATCCTTGGTTAGAGGATATATTTTCAATAACCATCCCAAGGAGTTTTTACTTGCATTGTAGCTTCCTAGCTCACTTAATAGAAGTGACCATTTAGGAAGCTCAAGTTGAGACCTTATTAAACCCACAATTTTTTCAGGTTTATCATTCTACAATTTCTACAACTTCAGTATACCTGTGAGGATAACTTTGACATTTGTTATCACCCAAAGGTGAAACTAAGTTGAACAAATACTTCAGTTATTTTTGTATGATTAAAGGATTCTAGATACCAACAATTTGGCCAATAAGAAAAAATTTGAAAATAATTTTAAATATTGTTATTGGTTGTCAATTGCTTTAACTCTTGTGCCTCAGGCCCTATTTTCCAGTTTTATTTACTATTTTACGAGATTTTGGGGCATCATTAGGGGAATGTGGGTTTTCTGATAGCTTGGTAACTCTTCCACTCCCCAGATCTCATTAGTAATTCTCCTTACTGTATGCAGAGCAATTCTTATGATGTTTGTTTTAAGAATTTGGTAGTGGATCAACTAACACACCCTTAATTCATATTATTTTTTACTCTCACTACTTGTCTATTTCCCTCTATTCTACTGCATGCTGAATACAAGGAAAAGAGGCCCCTGCTAGCAGGGAACTTGTCTGCTTGATTCTGGATTGATATTGTGAGGAGAAATTCTTTCTTGGTCACTTAAAGGTTAAATCTGTGCTTCTAGTTAGCACAAGAAGTCAATTTGAAGAGCAATTAAACTTTTTGTGAATGCAATTCTGTTTATGCCTATGCAAGAACCCTTTCTGTTATATTTATTATTTTTCCCAATAAAAATGTGTAGAACAGGGAAATGTTTTTCTGATAAAGCAATATATTTTTAAATGAGGGACTTGGATGTTGTGGATTTGATATTTAATCTGATTAAATTTAGACTGCAACTTAACCTGAGGAAATTAAACACGAAATATCTGAAATGTTTTTGTAAATATCATGACTTTTGGTGCCTCTCAAGCCCTATGAGATATTTAAACAAGAATAAAAAAATCCCTAAGAATCAGATCAGAAGACCCTTCTCGTTTCTTAAAAATTAACAACCTCAACAAAGACAAAGCAATCTTGAATTAATTTTTTAAATATTTCGTCTGAAAGTGATTTTTCTTCAATACATATTATTGATTTAATATGTTAGCACTGCTCATGGTTCGAGCTTCCTAGAATTCAGCAACGTCAATTTTCATACATAACCTTGGCATTGCAAATTTCAGTACGATTCATCGGCGTCGTCGAATAGTTTTTTTAACGCACCTTTCGGCTGCGCAAAGCCTGACATCAAATCATCTCAATACGAGACCTATATTCCAGAATCACCACGTCCTTGACGAACCATGACGCAAAATGTTCTCGAATATTTGTCTCCCTATAACAAAGGGTAAGCTACATGTGACCAAGGGTCTTTATCGACGCGTGCACTACGAATTGAGACCTTCACACGGTTGCTCTAACACTTTACACGCGAATCACATTGTTTGGTTATAAAAGTGATCATGTGTTGTCTAAAGAATTGGCGCGAATATTCAACCAATCAGAAGTAAGAATGATACTGATCCAGTCTCCTTCCGTGTTTTAGACTCACACCAAAATGGCGGACGATCTGCCGTTCAAGGCTGAGTACGCGAAGTCGAACCGTTCTTCTTGCAAATCGTGCAAGGATAATATCTCAAAAGATAGCCTGAGGCTGGCGAAAATGGTCCAGGTAAGGAGAATTTTGAAGAATATTTTGTGTGATCTTGATGAAATAGAGCGATCTCATTCTCAAAAATGTGAAATCTACATGTCGACTCGTGTGCATAGCATATGGGTTGCGTCAAATTATTGAAAGGGTTTTGCTAACAAACTCTTTCCTCTCTGTTTTTCAGTCCCCACACTTTGATGGCAAGGTAAGAAATTCAGCTTTTCGAAAGCAGTAGCATACAATAATTTTTCAGTTATGTCTGTAGGTGAAAGGAATTACATAATTATTGTTGGAACATAAAGCGCTTTCTGAGAATCCAGTTTTCGGGAGTTGGGGGTAGTTATGATAGTGCTGAAATTGGCGAAACAAATTCTGATTTCAAAGGAGTAAGATTAAATTTCATGCACATTCCGTCAATATTTTGAGAGGCCAAGTATGATTTTATTAGTTTTTTTTTCATTGGTCATTGGTGTATCTCTTTAGCGCTTAGAAACTAAGAAAACATTTTGGAACCTTGAAAGGGTGGAATGGCCCACCATAAGTGTGGATTGATGAGAAATTAAGATCAAAAGTAATAATTGTGGCAGAAAATTTTACTGGTAGCACCTTGAAAGATCTAGAGCCTAGCCTGCACAATCATTTTTAGCTGTGTTCAACCAGTGGCACATCCAGGGGTAGGGTCAGGTGAAGGGGGGGGGGGGGGGTCTGCACTCTTACCATTATCTGACTGGTTAGGAAACATAAATATTCTTTTTTTCTGAATCAAAGTTTGAATCCCTTCCCCACCTTAAAAAGTTCCAGGATCCACCCTTGTTATTGCAAAATATCAATTAATGTAGATGGCATTTTATGGTCCTTTGAATCATAGATTCCCCATTGGTTTCACTACAACTGTTTCTTCAAGAAGATCAAAGCAAAAGCTTCCAGTGACATAAGTGGCTTTGATTCCTTAAGATGGGATGATCAAGAGAAGATCAGAGGCAAAATGGATGGGGGAGGAGAGGGTGGGGGTAAGGGAACTCAACCAGCTAACAGTGTTGCAGATGACCTTTTGGTAGAGTATGCTAAGTCTAGCCGTAGTAAATGCAAAAACTGCAAGGAACAGATTGACAAGGTAAGATTTGACCTGTGGTTTGATACATTTATTACAATGTTCCAACCGACTGGATGGGAGATCAAGATGGGAGAATCTTTCACCTGCTGAGTCTTGTCTCTGTGTTGGGATTTCGAGCCAGGCATTTTCCCCTTTGACTTGCCCGAACTAAGTCAATGAGTTTCTTATCATGTGACCACCAAGTCCATAAAAATTTGAAATTATGTTTGATACCAAATAGGGTGTGATTACATCACATAAAGGTTGTGCTCAGGACAGCTACAAAAAAGATTCCACAGAGAAAACTTTTCCTGGTTTTCTTTGAGTCAGAACAAGAAACGCACAGTTCACTGAAAGCATTACTTGAAACCATCTATTTTCGGTCTAGTTTAGAGTTGTCATTCTTGAAAATGCTGTTTTAACCCATTAATTCCCATGAGTGATTCAGACAGAATTTTTCCTTACAATATCAATACAATATCAAGTAAACAAGTGATGAAAATAAAGAAAAATGTCAATTAGGATATTATTAGTTGATTCACCAACACATTCTCCGAACTAACATTATAAGAATTGTATAACAGGCGGCAAAGAGAATTGCTAATAAGATCTTGGTTAATTAAACAGTCTCTTGTTCATAGGGAGAAGTTCGCCTTGCCAAGGTCAAGGAGCCGGATGCTGAATCAAGTGCTCCAGCTGGTGTTGCTATTCCCTGGTGGCATCATATTGATTGCTTTCTGGAAAACCGTGAATCTTTGGAGGTTGACTCTTCTGTGACAGCTGAGTCATTCTCTGGATTCACTAACTTGAAGAAGGAAGACAAAGACTTGTTGAAGAGCAAACTGGGAACAGTGAAATTGAAGAAGGCTGGGAAAGGGAACAAAAGAAAAGCACAAGCAGTGGATGAAACAGATGCTAAACGAACAAAGACAGCAGAGGAAGATGAATGTGAGAAAAAGTTGAAGGTCAGTCCTCCTTGGCCCATGGACCCTCAAGCTCAAACTAGTATTTCTCCCATCTGACTACTTCACATTTTGTTGTAAATTAGACAGGAGAATTTGGTGTTGTATGATGATTTCACACTTCAGCTGTCTTTTTTTCATCATCTGTCTGTTATTAACTTGCTGCAATTAGAAGGAGAAGTTACTCTACATGTCTGTCACATATTGGAGTTGAAGGTTTAAATGGATGAGTGGGCACACAAGATTTCCTTATGACTGAATTTTGTCAAACAAACTTTGTTTTTGGGAAAGTGTCTTAAATCTCACAGTTTGGCATTTAAAAGAAGAAGATGCAGAAACTTTTCCAGTTTTTCTGTAATTGAATTGTTTGTTTAAACTCCCATGAGTGACCAAGACTGAATTTCTCCTTACAATATCAATACAATATCAAGCAGACAAGTGATCAGAATAAAGAAAAATATTGATTATGAGATTATTAGTTGATCCAATAACAAATTCTCCAAACTAACATCACAAGAACTATGTGGCAGACAGTGAGGAGAATTATGAATGAGATTTTGGGAGTTAAAGGTCTAACTATGTTTTTCTTTCACCAGGAACAAAGCAAATTGGTATGGAAAATACGAGATGATTTGCAAAAGAACTGTTCCTTGCCAGAGCTGAGAGAAATGTTGGAAGACAATGGACTCAGTTCGCAAGGAGGGGAAAGCTCTGTAAGTTGACTGTATGCACATATGTCTTACATCAACAGACCCTTGTTATTTAGCTTTGTCTTCAAAATATTTTTTCTTTGTAGCTTCTTGACAGATGCGCTGACGGAATGACATTTGGAAGACTACTACCATGTGAGGAATGCAAAGGAGGTCAACTTGTGTACAGGTCTGTTATAAAAATACTCAAATATGATTTTTATCCACTATGTTATTATCAATGGCCATTATTGCTTCCATGCTAATATAACAGATTTTCATGAAAGGTCACAAAGTCTGTAATTTTTTCTGTAATTATCAATTAAAAGAAGTCTCCTACATACATAAAAATCCCTTGTTCTTGTGTACTGGTTGTGCTAAATCTCTGAGATGAATGTAAATTTGAATGAAAGTATTAACCCTTTACACCTTGACATCATAACCAGTATGCATATTCTCCTTACTGTTCTCTATACATTTCCTTGGTTCTAACAAGGAGAATTTGTAAAACCATTAAGAGCTTCATTAGTTTCTGATCATTTACTTTATTCTCATGACTTAAACATTTGATTCAAGGGATAGATTGTAAAGAGAAATTAGAACCTTGTCACTCTTAGGGATTAAAGGGTTAAATAATATTGATCTCCACCTAAAAAGTACAGTAGTGTTTTCTCTAAAGAAGTTTTTTTTTCTTTTCCTATTGTGTAGTTTGGGTGTCAAAAGAGGCTGGTGGGATAAAGCAGTCAATGAACACATTTATGGGAATTTGGGTGGTTTGTGTGATCCAGAACTAAATATCTTCTGATGTTAGATTTTAGAGGTTGGCTTTTTTGTTGTAATACACCAAACACATTTTTTGTCAGATGTAACAAATAAACTACTTTCAGTGATATATAAAATTTGTGCAATTTATTTCAAAAAACATCTCATGCCCCCATAACTTTTTTTGTTTACTTATTATGTTTCTATTTGTCTTTTTAGGACAGAAGGATATTGTTGTACAGGAAATTTAACTGGCTGGACCAAATGCACCTTTGTAACAAAACAACCCAAGCGGGAAAAGTGGAATGTTTCAAAAGAATTAAAGGAAGAATCAGACTTTTTGTGAGTGCAATGATTTTTGTTTCAATAACTTTAATTCATTATTGAGTGGAACTTTTATGGGAACACAAGTGTGTTACATTTACCTTCAGAGGTAAATTCTAACTCTTCAATTGATTGTTTTGTAGGAAAAACTTCAAATGCAAGAAGAGAGAAAGGATCTTTCCTAAAGTGCCCACTGCTCCTGCTGTTACACCATCCAAAGCAGTAATCAAATCAGAGTTGTCTCCTTCAATGTGAGTCTCTTGGGGCCCATTTCTCAAACTTCCCAGTAACTTATCTGGCCCAAAGCCATATTTCAAGATCAAATTTAAAGAATAGAGATTCAGGTTATAGCACTCTAACCTGTCCATCTTGTTTCTTGAGCTTTCACTTTTGAAACCCCTATCTTGAATAAAAACATAGGAGCTTTACAGGCCTGTAAGTTACAAGGACCTTTGAGGAACTGGCCTAGGTCTTAGCAACCCTTTTCATTGTTACTTTAATTCACAACATTTTGTCACTCAGCTTTTGTATCACTGTGCTCAAAAATTCTCAAAGGATCCAGGTGTGAGTCAAGATTTGTGCATCCTAATGAATTTAGCATGGCTTTATCCAGGGGTTTAAAAAAACCCGGTAAACAGCAGTCTATTGCTGCCTGTAACACCTCTCACCAACATATGCAAGCACTGGCTCTTGTGTTTGGGTTTCATCTTATGGCACAGCTGCCTATTGCACTATCGGCAGCCACTTGTGGAAAAAGTCATTGAGACCCCTGCCAATCCAGTGAATATCAATCTCCCACATCCCTAACAGGTCACTGTCCTACTTTGTTTATCCTTTCATTTCGAAGATTTTCTTTCTCACCATTCTGTTCTTCTGTGTCCCCCTCCCCCCCCCCCCTCATCTTGGAGGTTGGAGATTCTGTAGCTTTACTGTCAGTGCACTGTACTTGGGGTGAATAGGTGTGGTTCCTAAACCCCAGCTGGATCATTGCATCGTGGGCTTGGGCAAGATGCCTTACTTTCACAGTACCTCTCTCTCTCCACTCTCCAGGAGTGGAAGAGGGTATGAGAGAACTGACAAAATGCTGGGGGTAATGATTATTGTAGAAAGTGGTGGGGTTTATCATCTTGGGATAAGCATCTAGCAGTTATCAGCCAGCTAGTGTAGAACCAATGACTTAGCCTTATACTGAAGGTCAATTAACTTGATAGCTGATTTCAAGGGTAAATCAATTGATACTGGTGCCATTTTATTATATTGCAGGGCTTCTCCACTTTCTGCAGCAGCATCTGATAAACCACTTTCCAATATGAAATTTGTTTTAATTGGCAGACTTCAACAAAGCAAGGTACATGATAAGTGTCTAACTGTTTTATTTCTGATGTCACTTGGTTCACACTCGAGGTCTAGAGGTACATGTATGTATTAATGCACTGACAATTATTTGTAACACACTTTTTTAGGAGAAAATCACTAAGATAGTACAGGACCTAGGAGGATCAGTGGTGGAGAAGGTTAATGCCCTTTCGGATTGCTGTATTAGCACTCAAGGTAAAAAATTACAGTGCTGAAAATTTGACTCTGCGATGTTACTGGCATCATTTCATTACTAAGAAGACATTTTCAAGGTCAGCAAGATAGTTATTCTCTAGAGGCACAATTTTGCTAGCAGGGTGCAACTTGAAGGTGTAACCTGCAAGAATGCTCTCACTCATTATCAGTAATTCAGCAAGCACATTCCTCTGCTGGAAGGAAGATTTCAGACAAGTTAAGGAGAAGTTTGCTGGAGGTCTGGCACTATAGTGCTAGACCCCTAGCAGACCAACTCACCTTGATCAAGACCTCATATTTCCCACAGGTGAACAAATACTTGACAGTGCAGAAGTGTTAACTATGAGGTACTACAAGCAGGCTATTGAAGGCTTTGATGTATGCAATCTGTGTTCTTGCAGCTGAGGTAGACAAGAAAAGTAAAAAGATGAAAGATGCTGAGAAGTATAATGTGCCAGTTGTCGGTGAAAAATATTTGGATGCTGTCAAAAAGGGAGGGGCTAAGCTGATGATCACACAACACAGTATTGTACCATGGGGAGATAAAAAGGTTTGCTGTTGTCTAAAATTGATCTCATGGTAATATTAGTTTGTCATTTATCTTAAACTAGTTTGTTAAATCTGCCTTGCTAAAACTAGTAAATTTTTAGGAAATCAATGGCTGGCATAAAGGTTTTTGTTCTGCTTTTAATTTCACCTTTTAAAATTGTGTTCTTAAGCTATGGTTCATATTTTTTCTAGTTTTATATTTTCTTCTTTAATTTTCTTTCCACCACAAAAACCAATACTGCAAATTCCAATTGGTACCTGGAATGGTGAACTAAGAGCCACAACATGGAGGCATCGCTATTGAAATCCTCTTTATCAATTCATTTATTTATTTGAACCATTTATTTATTTTTTTTATCTATGTCTCCATCTTATTCCTCATCTGATTTGTTTTCTAGGGTAAAAGTATGGTTGATGGTTCTCCTCCTCCATCAGAAGCCAAATCAAAGATAAAGAAAAGTGCTTCAGAAGGTGATGATCATTTTACAAATTTTCACTGTTAGTGCAACTGTGCAACAGTGCAACTACAACATTTTCTGAATAATGCAAGATAAAGCTTGAATCGATTCTCTTTAAGGCTTAGAGTAATTTATTATTTGGGTTAGATTAGAGCAGTCGTCACCTTAAATTACCGATCTGTGTGGTTGTTTGTAATTGGTGTGAGACAACTTGGTTCTGACGACTTGAAAGCACGCCTCAAAGTCATTATAACGTTCGCACATGCGCTGACGTTTTACCACTGTGTATAATTCCCCACATCTTTACAACACCATAGCTCGATTTCAACCAGGGCTTCATTTGATATCGCCTGTCATTTTGAATTTTTTTAACTAAAATTCATCAGGTGGTGGTGCTGCCAAGAAGATGAAGGTTGCCGTCAAAGGTGGAGCAGCAGTTGACCCAGAGTCAGGTAATCAGCATCACTCCCTCTCATCATCATCATCATCTCTGGCGTCTCTCTAAAGCTGATCTTTCGAACGTCCTTTTCCCAGGGGTTGCGTGAAATTGTTCCCCACTTATCTCTGGCTCGGACCATCTCCTTTCACTCCACTAAAGACATTCCGGGCCACACCCTCGTGTCAAGCTTACCACCTTCCCTCCTTCCAGACTTGGTTCCCCTCCCCCCTCTTCCGCCTCAGATCCTAGTATCAATTCTCCTTCCATGTTAGATCAATAAATCATCCCCTTGTAAATATTTTTCTTTATTCTCACCACTCTATTCTCGGCAAATGTACGGGAGTGGTAAGGAGAAATTACGTGTGGGTCAATCTTGGGAGTGTGAGGGTGGAAGCTTAATTTGGACATAAGTTCTTGAAATTAATTAACTTTTGGATATTCGTAACACCTAGTTTTCCTGCCTCCGTGTAAGTATCATAATGTGGTCCCTGTAACATTCCGTGTATTTACACTGAATTTCAAGTAAGGAGTACTTTGCTGCTGTGTAGCTTTTATAAACTTTACATGCGGTCCTTGTCATAACAAATTTTGACAATATACCTGTGTACAACAATTTCCGAATCACCGACAATTCACTCCCGATGAAGTGACCTCGAGTTCAAGATGATGAGAATTGCGGATCAATATCAGTATCTGGGCAACTGCCCACTTACCCCTCCCCTAAACCAACAACAGTCAATTGAAAACAAGTTAGGGTGAATGTAGGGTTAGGGGAGGGGTAGGTGGGCCGTTGCCCAGATACTGATACTGATCCAGAATTGTAAGGTATTCCGAGTTCAAGTTGCTTGAAATACGTCGTGGAAATGTTTTGATTTCTGTGTTTCAGAGATGGAGGATACGTGCCATGTGCTAGAGGAGAAAGGAAACATTTACAGTGCCACCCTCGGCTTAGTGGACATTGTCAGAGGAACAAACTCTTACTACAAATTGCAAATTTTACAAGCTGATAACGGAAAAGCGTATGTATATCTCATTTATTTTATTGTTTAGATTGGCTAGTTAATTTTCATTTTGACGTCATTTGTGGTCTGTCACTGAACAGACGCACACCAAAATGGATTCTATTCGTTAAACGTGCTTTCTTATCTCTTTGAATGTTACAGTTGTCATATTTTTCGATCATGGGGAAGAGTTGGAACAACTATCGGGGGAAACAAATTAGAGGTACTTTTGTAACTATTAAGAAGCCAAACCCTAAAGAAATATGTGTAACATTTGTCACTAGTCTGGAGTGAAGATGCTGTCTTCCGCGAGGCTTTTGTTACGTTCGAGCCCTTCCATGAAGTATGGGCACCAGGAAACACAAGGAGTTCGCCACTAAGCGTCTGAACTCTTTGAATTTTCCTAACGACAAAACATGTTTCTTCTCAGAAAAAATCGCGCTGTGAGTCAGGCAAATATCTTGCTAGAACTTGCATATTCTTGAGTAAATTCAGTAACTTACAGGCCACTTTAAGATCGTTAACTTTCAAGTTGGGTTTTTTTTCTTTTACAAGATGAAGTCGATTCCCTTACAAATCGAAAGACGCTCTGCTCCTAGACTAAGCGCAAAAAGACATCCTAGATTTTTTTGCGGTATGATTCTGAAACAAGCGGGTTGCAGAACTTCTCAGCAATCCAGTCAATATGCTGTGTCCAAACAATTCTATCACAACTTTTTTTTTATTCCACCTTGTTTCTCGGTCTGTTTGATTCCTAACATACAAATTCTTCATTATTATTCTCCGTATCCCAAAGAAATCTCACTGAATGAATATAAAAAAAATTAGAGTAACAATTTCAAAATCTTGAGAACAGTGAATGTCGCAAGCCAACCAAATTTACTGATGTTGTTTCTTCCACTGAAAATGGAAACTATTTGTGTTTTTTAGCGTTGCGGATCGCCAAGGTCAGCCATCGAAAAATTCATGGAACTCTATGCTGAAAAAACAGGTATACTTCTCATTCAACTTTTCTCCGCATGTCTACATATTGAAATATTAACATGAAAAATTGCTCTGCTGTGTTGTCTCTGTGTAACCTGCAGGAAACAGTTGGCTGAATAGAAAGAATTTTGTCAAACACCCAAATAAGTTCTACCCATTGGAAATTGACTATGGACAGGTACGTGTATAAACCGTTACCCAGAGAGATTTGGCTACGAGATTAGTATGTGTGTAGTGGGCGCAAATACGTATTGATACAGTTATGGTAGAACTTTTTTAAGGTTTGTGTACTTATTTATCCTTTTTGTACAGGATGACGAAGAGTTAAAGACAACCATTGCAGCCGGAAGTAAATCCTTGCTACCTATGCCTGTCCAAGAACTTATTAAAATGATATTCGATGTGGAATCCATGAAGAAGACGCTGGTAGAGTTCGAAGTGAGTCAGAATTTTAACTGTAGTAAGAATTCTTATTTTTTTTACTTTGGGACTGCTGTGAGCACCAAGATGAACTAAGACGAATGCTTTGAAAGCAGTGAGAAATATATAGAACATGGACGTGTTCTTTTATCTTTCTTTCAGATCGATTTGAAGAAAATGCCATTGGGAAAACTAACAAGACGACAAATTGAAAGTGCGTATTCTGTTCTGGGAGAGGCGCAGAAAGTAAGTGATATATTCTCTTGTGTTTTTGTGAACGTGTACACCATCAATAACTGAATAATTGCCGCTGATAGAGCCTAGATGCAAAGGCGCAGATTGACTTGAAAAATGAAAGAAAACATTCAAGTTCACCGTTTACAATCCACTGAAATCTACTAAAACCTTGAAATTATCATTCAGTTTCTGTTTAGTCTCACTTCAAGAGAATTTGCCTTCCTTAGACAGTAACTTTCCTCAGGCTTTCAAGTTTTCCTTCCATTAAAGGCAATTTCAACGTCTACAACACAACTCAAATCATTATGATGTGGCTCACTTTCAGTTGCTCACAACTTCAATGTTTGAATTTTGCCTTTTGACGTTTAGGATGACATCTCTTGTGTTTGAAAAGTTTGAGCGACATTTGACGATTAAGCTTGTTCTTCTCCAGTGCAAATTACAGCATGTTGCTTTCAATGGAGTATTTGGTTTTGCTTACTAACAATCTTTTGATTATCTCGTGCCAGTTAATTTCAGACGGAGGTAGCAGCAATTCTCTTCTGGATGCGTCAAATAGATTCTATACCCTGATCCCGCACGACTTTGGTATGAAGAAACCCCCTCTCTTGGACAACTTGGAACTAATTCAGGTAAAATTGGGTGCGCATGTTAGAGATTTTCCTTCCACCCTGGGGAATGACAGAAATGTCTCAACCTGTGTGAGAAGATGAACCAAGCACTTTTTAACAGAGTAGTTTAACACATTCTTGGAGAATGCCCAAAGCCGTAGCTTTTTCATATTTACTCTCTTTAACTCGCTGTTTTTTCAAAAGCCCTTGTTGCAAGGAATTAAAGAGGTAACTTGTGAGATGGCATCGATTGGGGGAAGGGTGTTAATAAATTTTGCTTTTGCCTCGTGCACTGATGATTTTGAGAAGGGACACAATTTCTCTACAGAATTATAAAGTGTCGCTTGAGGCACCATTCTCGACTGACTAATACCACCGCGGTAAAAAAAGTCAGCTCCTCCGAATCAGTCTTGTAACATCCCACTGTTAAAAAATCTCAACTTGACTCTGATAATAACTTCCGATCAGATGTTCGAAACCTCAGTAACTATTCCCGCAAGGAGTCCTTTTCAGGACCACACTCACCTGGACGATTTGAACGTTTTAGCGAATGGCAAAACTGTGTTCCAGTTTCCCTCATGTTAGCTCTGACTGTTGTTTCTTTTATTTTGCTGAAGGCTAAAGTGGGAATGTTAGATAACTTACTCGATATTGAGGTGGCTTACAGTCTGTTGAAGAGTGGTGATGAGGACTTGGCCAAGGATCCTTTGGACGTCAATTATGAAAAATTAAAAACTGATTTGGAGGTGAAAAAGTTATTTCAAATATCATTAATGTATTTTTGAGCAATCACACCGCGCTGTGACCTTTGGGTTCTCTTCTCAGTACTGATGTCACATGTGGTTAAGTTTATTCAAGCTGTTGTTTCTCGTTTTTGCTGCGAGGTTTATCCGGGTTTCACGGATTTCGGCCATCCCCCAAACCAACACCCTAACCAGCACCTTGAGCATGATTTTCGTTACTCTTAAACTCAAGGTATTCAGTTCTTGGCTTTGTGTAGATAAGCAAATTACAATTCCTCACTTGCCATTCATTGTTAGTCCGTATGGGGGGTTAATTTGGGCGATCGATGACGATGAAGTCAGTGCAGCTGCTAACACGTGTAGCGGAGGTCAATATTTTCCGTCCCAATCCCTCGGCAGCTCCGCCAAGAAAAACGCTCCAAAGAGTTCTCTAAATCGCGGACTTCACAGGCTAATTGTAACGCCGGTTTGAGGAGGGCTGCAAATTAGTCGCTTTACATTAGGTAATTCTGTCATGCAGCAAAACTATATTCATTTGATCTGTTCCCCGAGTCGCCTTATTTTAAAGGGTTAATCGAAATGTTTGGCTTTTTGTTATTCTTTTTCAGGTTCTATCTAAAGATGGTAAGGAGTTTTCTTTGATTGACGAGTACGTCAAAAATACTCATGCTGAGACACACCAACAGTACGAACTTGAAATACTTGAGGTAAGATAATGTTCACTTCGTTTTAATTGCATTTTTCATGCGCTATAGTTAAAAACCGACTATACATATAGTACATTTGTTTGTTGTTTCGTTTATTTAAAGAGCTCGTAATTGTTCGAAACCACCTTTAATAAGTGTCAAAGAAAAGGAGAAGAAACAGGTTAAATTAAAAGGCGCTCCTTCACAAAGCGACGTGAGGATAATCCAGTTTACGGATTGCTACTGACAAAATTCAACGGGTTGAATTTTTCTAGATATGCAAATCGTGTTAAAATCTCTCAAGCTTGGCGTTCAAGGAAAAATGTTGAATTTTGAAGTGAAATATAAGCTAGAAAATTTGTTTTTTTCCATCAGGTTTTCAAGGTAAATCGTCATGGCGAGAAGGAACGATTCCAGCCTTTCAAGGAACTACACAATCGCCGCTTGTTGTGGCACGGGTCTCGCAACACAAACTACGCTGGCATTTTATCTCAAGGGCTCAGGATCGCTCCACCTGAGGCCCCAGTGGTGAGTTTCTTGTGGGTTCCATTTGCCCCTCAGGTGGCTTAAAATTTGAGAAATGTTGAGATTGGTTTTTCAACTGAGATCTTGGTAATAATTTGTCATATTTTCTCGACGTTTTCAGACAGGTTATATGTTTGGGAAAGGCGTTTACTTTGCTGGTATGTCTCAAACTAGTTATCGTGTTATCTGCGTTATGTTTTTTTTTTTAAATAGGTTGTTTTGATAGATGCTGGGAGAGTTTGCTTTATCTTTTGGCCTTGACGAATAAGAAAACAGTTATGACTACGAGACAGAATTTCAAAATTTTTAGAAAAACCGCATAATTTTTATTTATGGAGAATTTCTTGTAGCTGCAGGATCTCAATTTGTCTGTTTCTGTTTCTTTTTAGGTTTTTTTTCGTGGTCACGTTTATTTTCTTTTTTTCTTTTTAATGTAAGCACGTAGCATAGTTAGTATACAACTGTTTCAAGGTATCACAAAGTAACAAAGTCTTTTCCGGTTCTTTCTTTTGTTGACAGATATGGTGTCCAAGGTAAGTGCATTTGTGAGAAAGAATTATGACTAATTATTTACACATTTATTTCTCGTTAATTGACGTTTCAAAATCGATCACCGTAAACCACAAATCGCTCAAACTCAAACTAATAGTTTCTGGGGTATGTCCGTTTACCACGCAGCAAGCGGGAATGTATGGATTCCTTCAGAAACTGTCGAGATGATTATGGATAAAAAATTCCAGTTACTAGTTGGTCGGAAAAACAGCAGCTTTATAATTCGTTCTATTTCAAAGCGTTCAGTTGAATAAGATTGATCAAAGAACTGCCATGCCCTTTGGTAAAGACCTAGAGAGGTAGAGACGCATAGACCTGTACGTATCGTTAACTAATTAACTCTGTCTTCTTTTGAAAGAAAAACTGTCTGGTTTTTAAAGCGTGGAAATCAGTTTTTCGGTTCTACGAGGGTGAAACACACTCACCGTGTTTCGATTTCAGCGCATTAAGTCATGCAAGTATCATAGATTGTACTAGAAGGTGCATGGTAGAGTGAAATAAGATATTCGCGAGTTCTACTTTCGGCTCTTGACGTTATATTTGTATTGTTGCTTTCTTACTTTCTCCAGTCAGCAAACTACTGTCGAACCACGCCCTCTGACAACATTGGCCTAATGATGCTGTGCGAGGTTGCTTTAGGAAATATGTAAGTTTCCAATAATACTAACGGTATTGAGAAATGTAGAGAAAAGAATCTAAGTATTTTGTTGAAGTAAAACATTGTCTTCTCACCCACAGGCACGAATTAACCGGGGCAAGCTACATATCAAAACCTCCCAAAGGGAAGCACAGCGTTAAAGGTTCGTGAAATCCACCGACACATTTGCCCCGAACAGTTTTTGTTCTTCTTTTTTTTTTTCTTTTTTTTATCACAAACAAGTAGGACATTTTCCGCCTACTAGCTTCATGAATACAAAACGTTTAGCTGCATGCCCATTCGTTGAAACGCAACGTCTACTTTGTCGAACTCCATTCTTGTTCTTAACGGAGCCTTTATCTTGTGCTTATCGTAAGTTTTGCGTGGAACGGGTGGCATCGTTTCTCGGGCTGCTTGCCAGCCCATAGCAATGGTTGTTTGTTTTTCCGCGCCGGACTCTGTGTGCATTTTACTTGTTTAGCACCTGTTGCATCTTTTCCCGCGCTTTACTTCACTTACCTCCTTTTAGCTCGAAACTGGTTGCGTCTTTTTCACCGGTTTAAGCTCCTTGCATCTTTTCCGGCGCTTGGCGCCGGTTGCGTCTTTTCCCACGCTGGACAATACTTGCATCATTTTCCGCGCTCAATGGCGTTCTGTCTTTTCCCGCGCCAGACCCGACTTGCATCCTTTCCCGGGCTTGACGCCGGTTCAGTCTTTCCCGTGTTTTACCCAAGTTGCATTCTTTATCGCTCTTTGTCCAGTTCCTTTTTTTCCGCGCTTGAACCAGCTTGCATCCTCTTTCGCGGTTGACGCTGGTTCTGTTTTTTCCCCGCGCTTAAACTAACTTGCATCCTCTTACGCGGTTGACGCCGGCTGCGTCTTTTCCCGCTCTTAACGTTGCATGCATCTTATTCCGCGCTTGACACTGATCGAGAAGTTTGTACCAGTTACAATTGCGGTGGACCAGTTTAAGTTCGACGTTCTCTTTCTTCTGGCCAAACGGGATAATACAGGCTTCTGGTGGAGAAATAGATCCTTCCTAAGTCGTTGAAACGTTCACCGCAGAAAACAGGAACATTTTATTTTCAGGCTGCGGTAAGACTGGACCAGACCCTTCTGCGGACGTCACCTTAGAGGATGGCACGATTGTTCCTGTTGGCAAAGGATGTAACACAAATTTTAACGACTCCAGCCTCCTCTACAATGAGTATCCTTTTATCTTCAAGGTAAAAATTGGAATTAGAGCTATTTGGATTGAGTGGCGCAAAGCCAAAAACAAAATAAAAAGAGACTGACCCAGTCGCGTTTGGTTTTCGTTTTGCATGTGATTGATTGAGAGGATGGTACGAGTTATATGGACCAATCACTGAGCGAAATAGGAAAAAACAGTGCAATCCACGTTTACATTCTACATTCAATTGCTCATGGTTGCCACAGGTTAGGTAAAAGTCAGGGAAAAATAAAATTTTTGAAGGTCAGGAAAATTCAGGGAATTTCACTTCGAGTCAGAGAAAATTGACACAATTCAAAGAAATCAGGGAAAATTGAAATGTCAAGCAAATTTCAAGTCTTTCATCATGTCTTGAGCCTCTTCATAAAGAAAGATGGTGATACTTTCCTTTCTATGATGTCCATGTTACGATCCTTAACCTGATGTCAGGTATATCGTGTACGATGTTGGTCAAATTAATATCAAATATCTGCTCAAGTTAGACTTCAAGTACAAATACGGATGGTGAATTTAATGTGTTGGTTTACCCTGCCTCCAATATAAGGGAAAAGATTTAAGAAAATGCTTAAAATTACTAAACTTGTTTTAAATGAATTAGATGAAGTTAGTTAAGTTACTGTTCAAGTGTTACACTAGAGCTTGTTAGTTATTGGTAAGGTAAGTGTTTCTTAACCCTGCAACTCCCAGAAGTGACCAAACTTTAAGTTCTCCATATGATATCAATACATTATCCAGCAAACAGGTAATGAGAATACTCTAAGTTATCAGAGAGAGGTTGTTATCTTTATCTAACAACAAATTCTCACAACTTATTTGCAAGGAAATGTGAAGTAGCTCGAGGGGAGAATCAACAATTAGATCTTGGGAACTGAAGAGTTAACCCTTTAACTCCCATGAGTGACCAAGACACAATTTCTCTTTACAATATCAGTACAGTATCAAGCAGACAAGTGATGAGAATAAAGAAAATAGAAATTTAGGAATAGAAGTTGATCCAATACCACATTCTCCAAACCAACATCACTAAAACTGTATGGCAAACAGTAAGGAGAATTACTAATGAGATCTAGGGAGTGAAAGGGTTAACAAATTGCCATCAACGGTCATGCGTTAGGTTTCATTAGAGGGAATTGGGATTCGTATGGTAAATTGTTGCTGTTTTTAGTGTTTTGCTTTTGTCTTTTTTTTATGAAAGACGTCTTTGTCTTGGGCTACCTAAATTTATTTACATAAGATTCCTCGAGAGAGGAGTTAAGAAAGAGGGAACAGGCGTCTTCACAAAAGCACACGATTCCTCAAAATAAAAGGCAAAAAATGCTGCCTCTTGTTATCGTTTGCTGTTGCGTGTTTGAAATTTTTTTTTTTTTCACATCTGACTTCCTTATCTCTGGTTATCGCGAATGGCATCAGCAACTGGGAAACTAGCCCAAATTTCCATCGAAAGCGAAAATTTCCCCAAACTGAAAACCCGTGGAGAACAATGATGCAAATCGGGGTCATTGAAAAAAGAGAGGATCTTAGCGACAGACAGGCGATTGACTATAGAACCGAAAAACTGCAATGACTGAAGCTATGTCCAAAAAGAGAAGACTGAAAATAGCGCGGTTGAAAAAAGCATTTGTGGAATGAGTGAAAACCGATCATAAATAAAATGATCAAAACTGGCAAGCCGTAACACTCAAAGCCCTCCTCGTCATAAAGTTGAAAACAACACACCTTCAGGGTTAGTTATCTTACCCCATTGGTTACTTAGCCCTTTACCTCCTATGAGTGACCAAGACAGAATTTCTCCTTACAATATTAATACAATATCAAGCAGACAAGTGATGAGAATAAAGAAAAATATCAATTAGGGGATTATAAGATGATCCAATACCAAATTCTCCAAACTAACATCACAAGAATTGTATGGCAGACAGAAAAGAGAATTACTAATGAGATTTTGGGAGTTATGGGCTCATACACATTGGAACAACCCTATCTACGATGATTTGAAGTTCACTTAAACTTCATTCTTTTACTGGTAATGTTATTGAAAAGATGAACTTGATTTCTAAGGGGCTGGTGACTGTTGAACAAAGCAAGTCATCTGGCTAATAACAGCGAATGAAACTTCAATAATCCAATCAGATTGAATAAAGCTACATTACACTTCGTGCGGAAACACTGTAATTTAAAACGTGACATGTAAACCTCAAGTTATGCTTGGCCTTGTAAGATTTCCAAATGAAGGTCTTTGCTGGCGTGAATGTCCTATTTGTTCAATATTTAGTGGTTCTGGTTTTCAGCGGCCATTGGAGATTGAATAATAGGACTTATTAGCTTGATTGTTTGAAACAGAAATAACTGAAGACTTGGACCTGAACAGGTGCAAATTAAGGGCAGCCGGTTACTCCGCTCTACATCACATTGCCGGGAAGACGAGCATCAGCAGAGATCTAATTTCTCTCCCTAGTGGTCGCGCAAGTGTCATTAGAGGCATTATCTGTTTCCTGTGTCTAACAAATTTCGAAAATACCATCTTTACGCGTCGATTTCTCAAGATGGTTCCGATTAGTTCTCATGCCCCCTGCAACAGAAACAGTAAGGACCAATCGGATTTTAATCCATTTTCTTACGATGTCAATCTTCATTTAATAGTGAAATTCAGGATCAGCTGACGATTTGAGACTTCTACCCCGGCGAGAATTTTCTGGCTCAGTCCTCTATCGTGACAGCACGGGGTGATCATGTGTTCTTTTTATTTCAACGACGCGCCAACCTGCGGGCAATCAGAGCATGACAGGAAAGGTTGACTGTTCCCCCGATCTCTTCCGCATGCTTCTTTATTTTCTTCCCCAAATGCTCCTGGGTTAATTAATGGTTTGTTTTGTTTTGTTTGTGTTTGTGGGTTTTTGGCCAGTCCGCGCTTCGACAATTTTCTTCAGGTTCTTCTGTTTTCGTAACTAACACTCCAAATTTAAATTTGACTTTAGAAGACGTGCCAATGGTCATGCTACTATAAATTTATTTCATCATCTAAAAACCATTGCTTAAACAGGAAGCTAAGAAGTAAATGAATTGGTTCTTAGTTTTTAAAGACAGCCCGTGACAATACATGTTTTCTTTGCAAAGGAGTATTGCTCTATACTTTTAGTATCTTTAGGCACTTCAAAAATTCTTGAAGCCGCCGAATTTATCTAGTTAATAAAATTATTTCTTAAAAACATTCTTGTTTGGAGATGTTTATAAAAAAAAGTTTGAATAATGTTGTTTTAGGCCGACCAAACTAACCAGCGGGAGCTCAAAGCACTCACATTTTTTGTTGTAAATTATTAGTGGCGTTGGAAACTGATGCTCTGATTAGTTTATGTCATGGTTTAAGCAACTGGAGTGAGTAAAGCATGTTTTGTGATTTAGTGTGATTTTATGGCAGGAAAAAAAATTCTTATTATTACTGTTATCTTGAAAAGAGCTGACGCCAGTTAAATTAATCATGTAGATAGACTTCGTGTATATATATATATATGCCATTAAAGATTCTCCGATGAAAGGTTTTACAGCACTTACGAGAAAATAGAACAGGTCTTTTTTGACTTTGTGAGAATCATTATAATTACAACTATATTCCTTGTCAAAGGGATTTTAATTGGTAAGATATGAATCAATGTAATTAAATTCATCAATATTCGTTTCGGCTCTGTCGGTTAACGAGGGAAAGTTGAATACAGTTAACAGCTGTGTAGAAATCAGATAAAGACAACAAGTATTTAAAATTTCGCTTTTAAAACATCGACGTTCAAACAGTACGTTCTGAAAATCTAGATCTGTTAAACGCATAACTTTGCTATTTTAAGAAACTCCACTGATACAAATAACTTTGATTATATTTATTCAAATTTCCTCCAAATAATCGAATTTACATTTTCATCCAAGCGATTTTTTTACTTTGCTTACAACTAATGCCTTGTTCAAAGGCCTTTTAAAAAGCCTCTCTCTCAGTTCCGGTAGCCTTTATTCCAATGTGATCCACAAAGATCTGATTTCCATGAATCCTATTTGTATTTGTGGCGTGAAAAATGAATAAATAAAGTGCTTCAAAGATAATAGATCTCTCTGTGTAGCCATTTCCACCCTTTTTCTTTACTAATTCATCTGCCACTTCAGGTGGCAATCCCTTCTTAACACACCTTGTTTACTCTTCGTGTCGTAAAACATTTGAACCCAACACGTGTTTGTCTTGCACTTGACAGGCCAGCCCGAAAATGAATTGACCTGTAGCAAGTTTTCTCAGATCGCTAAGAGAATTCCGCGCCGAAATTCACTTAATTCTAATACCAAAACTATTTACTTTTTTAGTACTCGTCAAATATTTATTCAAGGAGAGCGGTTAGATGGAAATGGGAGGGGGTTAGGATTAGTTATGGGCCGCACAAGTGAAACCCAAGCAATCTTTTTTAATCACAAATCACTGTTCCTGACACTGTCAATAGAGGCTCGTCTACCCACATTTACCGTGTCAACAACCACAGGATTTTAAGGTAGATTCGTTACCTCGACTTGGAATTTGAGAGCCGTGACAAATCATTCTAGGAATCCAAGTATTTATTTCATTTTAGAGGTGCTTGTTTGCTTTTTTATATTTCTTGACATTTGTGTTGAGTTTTCACTTACGCTCACCGCCTTTGCAATCGAACAATTAAAAGCATTCTGGGTTCGCATCTTCCACTTCACAACTTTAGCAGAACAATTATGCACTAAAATAACTTTTGTCATTTAAATGTCTCTGATCAAAAACAGGGCTTAGGAAAAGAAAACAATTATATGCTATAGAGTGAAATTAGTATTTACTTTTCTGTTTACAAAAGGCAAACACTCTTTCATGTTCTTTACCATTAAGCCTCGGTATGTACATAAATGTTTTTCTTTTTGACGTCAGTACGTATGAAAAAGACGAGAAATCTTTTGTGGCATTTATTTCTTGGCTTAGTTAGAGATAACTTAAGCTTAATCACGCAAAGAATTTGCTCTTGTGCAGGTTTTTTAGTGTTAAGAATCGGTTGGCGATCAATGCGAAACCTGCTATAAAATTTTCTTTATCAGATAAACCTGGAGAATTTACGCTTATCGACCGCTAGGTATCCTGGGAGTCGCTTCCACATGGCACTTTTCAACATGGCGGATCAGTACAGTACAGGCGATAGCGGAGTAGATTTGAGCACAAGCGACTCGAAAAAAAGGCCTCTAGATGGCGCTGGAGAAGTTAGACCGTCTTTTAAAAGGTCAAACCTTGGAGGTACGTGTCAGTGTATCTTTGCTCGGCAGTGTGTGGAGATTCGTACTTTTTTTGACGGCTTTGTTGTGATGCTTTTGTGCGTGGTAACGCTCATATGTTTGCGCCGTAGCATCTGTCATTTATCAGGCGAGCTTTGCGAACCAGGGAAATAAAAGCGAATGGCCATGTGAATAGTCGCGACTTGGTAAAATGCAGTGAGCGCTAGGAATGTTAAAAAATGGGGAAAAAATTGAGAATTTATACTCGTAAAATTGGTCTGTTTTTCTCGCGGCTACGGGTGGGGAGATATAAACAATCCTTCAGAGCGGAGTTTACATCGTTCAAACTGGGTGCATTTTATTTCGAAGGTGCAATCAGCTATGTTTGTTTCGGATATATTAAACTGAACGGCTACGGAATTGGAAATTTAAGTCAGCTTCGCTTTTGTCGTCAGATGTTCGCAGAAATTCAGCTTTGTAATTATGCGATTTGACCGCAGTTGTAAGCAACTGACTCTTTCATATATAACTTTATAATAACACCGGCCGATCAATAATTGATTTACCAAGGCGGTCGGCGAAATATAAAGCTATGTCTCTTTTTTATGCCTGGTTGTATAATAGAATATCTAAGTGGACATTTATATGTTGATATTTTAAAGAAGGAAGTAGTTCCATGTCGCCACGCGTATTCGAGTTTTTTTTTTTTGAGAAAATGTCACATTTGTATTCATGGTTTTGCATTTTTGAAAACCGCAACACATTTTCCATGGTACCTTCAAAATTATGCCAGGAGATGACATTTTTCAGCGGTTAATATGATTGAAGCGAAACAACAGAAGAATATACAAGCATGCATGTACATGTTTCATGCTTTGGAGACTAGATTACGGCGTTGTCCAACCTCATCTGGTTATGATCGCAATCTTTTTTCCCCTAATCTTCTTGATTTTTGATTTCTAATCGAGTTCATTTCAGACGCTGAAAGCAAAATCTTTTGTTCATTCGAATATTAAATTAAGGACCAAATATAACCGGTGTTTTTGTCAAGAATATAAATAATAAGATTGTTTTGCTGTGGAGATAGGAAACGGGTCGCTCTTGTAACTTTCATTCGCTCGAAACTCGCTGTCTAGTGTAATTGTAAATGTTCATGGTGATGAAATAACGTTTCTTTTGTAATTTGATCCCTGTGAAATGGAATGAACAATGTTTTATCAAACAAAAAAAGCGAAACAATTCAATGCATGCAGTGAATTACTTGACACTTGCTAAGAATTTTAATGCGGAGTCGATCATGCAAAAAGTTTGAAAGTCTGGAGGTAATTTCCTTCGAAAAACCGCGACTTTTCTGCCAGAAAGCTAGTTTGCAACCATTCATAAGGGAACAGTAATTCGGGCATTGTTGTAAATTAGACGAATATTTTCTTCTTCTGTTAATCATGAAACACAGGTGGTCATTATGAAAAGCTCTTTTTGTCTGCGGCTGTCATTTGCTTGTGTTTAGTCGTGTGGTACTCAACCAGAGGTCAAGCATTTCATTTGGCCATCACCCGGTGCTCATCGTGCAACTGACCGTCGTGTGTGTTGACATTTTTTACATGAATTTCCCTTCTCCTTAACTGCAACGATGTATCACATGGGCTGGAGTTTGAAAGGTGAATATTGCATTAGGATTTTTATATTCTTTTGATTGAGATCATTGTTAATTATCTATTGAAGACAGAAAAAAATGCTGTGGCATTCACTCACTGTTTTGCCGTTCTGCTGACTGAGTGGAATGAACAAGATTTTGTGATCAATAGATCTGAGTTGATCCCCTGTTCTTTAAATCAAGAGGGTTTAATTTCCAATAGGCTTGCTTTTTGTCATAATCATGTTCAGATCTTTTGGTGAGCACTCACAAAATGCCTTGACTTACAATAAGTGCCACATAAGTGCCTTTTCAGACAGTTAACTTTCTACGTTCCTTCATCTTTAAAAATCAGTAATCAATAATTCCAACACTTACAACTATTAATTTTATTTAGTTTTTGCTTTCTTCTTAAGTTTGGTGGTTTCTTGAGAAATCCTTATTTCATTTTAGCATCAGTCTAGCACTGAATCATCAAGGTAATGACAATTTTGTTGAGGCAAATTCCATTGCAGTTTCGAATTTATTTACTAGTGAAGACAGATTCACCAATGTGTCTCTCTATTCAGCCCTGTTGATTCACAATATTTCAGACAATGACAATTGTTCCACTCCTGGCTCTATAGCCATGTGATATTAATTTTGTTTTCATTTTGACCCTTCGAAGCATTGCGGCACCAGAAAACACCTTGATTAAATAATGTGCAAGTTTCAAAGAGGTGCCAGTGATAACATTTTACCTGTGACTTCAAACTTCCCCCTTTGCCCATCTAATTCTTTTGTTTGATAACTTAATTACAAACTGCACTAAAACTGTTTGTGGCTTTTGATACAGCTATATTTTCTATTCTGGCTGAAATTCCCAGTAGAAATTCCCAGTATTTTTTTTTCTCTATTAGTGTGACCTGCCAGCTTGCAAAATGACAACATGCTGGGAGCATTTCGTACATTTTTTTTTGCATGTAAGACAGAAGAAAGTAGATCGGTTTCATCATCATAATATTTGTTCTCCTTGATACATTCCAACTTGATTTGAGCAATTATTGCCATTTTAATGTTTGTGCAAATTTTTTGTGCTTCAAGAAACAATGAGCTCAAATATTTGTTGAGTGACCTTTGATGCCTGAAATATATTTAGCTTAACACGGTGTATTGTTGTGGTAGGTAATATTTGTATTCCAGTCCTAGAATCAAACATTTAACTTAAATTTGGTGTTTGCATTGTTTTTTTTTTTTATCTTGGTTTGCGTGTGATGTTTTGCAACGAATGTTTCCACCTTGAATAGTGCTGTGTATTCCCAAGCTGCAAGCTGGTGCACATTCTGGAAACTTCTTGGGGTCTTATCTGACATCATTGCCCTTTGTAGCGGAAATTGAGAACATTGTTGCATTAAATTTTGGTTGAATTTAATCTGCTTTGTGGGCACATATGTCAACTTATTCAGTTTCTCAACTACAAGCTTTAAAGAAAATTTTTGGTGTCATCTCTGGAAATTTGACTTTATTGTTTCTGATGGAATGGTTGTTTTGTCATCAGCATTTCTATACTTTGACATGGAGGTTTGATAGTAGAATTTAATTATGCTGTGGATCCATTTTAACAGGGATAGGTTTCCTTTGACATCAATTGAACTTATACTGTACATCTAGGAATGACTTCCTCGATAGAGATTGATAGCTGTGTTAATTTTATAATCAAGTAAAATTTGAAGGAAGATAAAAATTAACTGATAGATGGAAGGTTGTGTTCTTGACTCAATTGAATTGCTCTCAGCTATTTACTTCCTGTCTAAAACGTGATAATAGTTGTATTTTGTCTACTCTCTGCTAGGAATAGAATTATCCTAATGCACAGTGATATTTGTTCTCTTTTATGGAAATATATGTCCTTGTACATAATTTCTTTGTCTTATTGTATAAATGGTTAAAAAATTTTTTTTAAAAGAACGTGTTTTAACTTTAATCTTGCAAATTCTAATGACGAATTTTCTTTTTCATTGAATTAAATTTCCTTAAAAATGAGTTTTTAAGACTTAGCATCCGACAAGATTGTAGCCCTCTGTTATGAGTTTCTTTCATATTCTTATCATATGCTTGCTTGATACTGCGTATATGTGTGTGGAGAAGTGACATGGTGAATCGCTTCTAGTAGCTTAAGAATGATATGCTGTGACTGCCGTTTGAAGTGTTTTTTGTTATATATTACACTGTTATCTTTGTCGGTGTCATCAATCCTATCATTAATACCCTTAGGTTTTGATTTGTGTTTTTTTCTTCTTCTTGGACTAGAATTACCTTCATCAACTGGAATGGAAATTTAATTTAATTTTTTTTTTTTTTTTTTCACAGCTGCCAAAACACCTATCATAAAAATTCTCATTCCAAACTATGCAGCTGGTTCAATTATTGGTAAAGGAGGGGCCAACATTGCTGAAGTTCAACAGCAAACAGGAGCTAGAATCAAACTGTCACCCAACAATGATTACTACCCTGGAACACAGGAGAGAGTTGGTCTCATAATGGGGGAAGTGGAAACAATTAACAAAATGTTAAATTTTGTTATTGAAAAGATCAGGCAAGAGCCGCCAGCAATGAAACTAAATCCAGCCATGACATACGACAAGGAGCGTGCCAAGCAGATGAAAATTGTGATACCCAACTCTACGGCAGGACTTATTATTGGTAAGAGTGGTGCAACTATCAAATACATAAGTGATCAAACTGGTGCTAGGATACAAGTAAGTCAGAAAAATGCCGACTCGGTGCCTGGCGAGAGAGTTATCGGTGTCTCTGGAACTCTAGAGCAAGTGCAGGCGGCTTGCACAGTTATAGCAGCAAAAGTACAAGAGGACCCTGAACATGCATTGAACAACAACATTTTCTACTCTAGTCTTTCATCCAACAATGCTCACAAACTCTCAAATGGAAATGCTGCTGGTTTTAATGCCTTTGGTGGTGGGGGCCTTTCAGGTTCTGGGTTGGGTGGACTGGGGTTTGCCAACTCAGGGGGTACAGGTAATAGTGCTGCAGCTAACAGCATATTAGCCCATGCAGCTTTACTAAGTGGGGGTGGGCTGGGAGCAAATAACCCTCTCCTCAACGCGATGGGAAATCTGGGACCTCTGGGACTATCAACATCTGGTTCACAGATACAATCAACCGCAACCGTGGAGCTGACTGTGCCAGATGAGCTGATCGGTGCAGTCCTCGGTAAACAGGGCAAAACTATCAATGAAATCATGCAATATAGTGGAGCCAAGATACAGGTATCGCAAAAAGGAGAATTCATTCCTGGCACTAACAATAGGAAAGTTGTTATTACTGGTGATTTCAATTGCGCACAGACTGCTCATTTTTTGATCACGCAACGACTCCAACAAGTAGAAGCAGAGAGGCTTTTAGGACAGCATTCATAACCGCCATGCAGTCACAGAATTTATCCTGCCCTCTGCATCTCTAGCCCTACATACACACACACAAACACACATACTGACTGGTTTTAATCAATAGTTTCGAAATGTGGGCTCTTATTGTGACATGGTGTTTGTGCTGGTGACATCTTTAAATGTTATTATTATTGTAATTATTATTATTAGTATTATTATTATTTTTATTATTATCATTATCATTTTAATAATAATGTAACAGCAACATATACATGTATGCAATTTCAAGCTGGTCCATGGAGAAACAATTAAAAAACATCATTCACCACCATGGAAAATCAATTGTTTTTTTTTCATTGGTGTGGAGTACATAAATTTTAATCCAATTAATGGAACCTAAAACACATGTTTCCTAATTTTCTGTGTGATTTTTCATTACATCAGCGATTAGCCACTTTTCTTAAGAGAACTTCCATTATTTGTTTACAAATGCACTGTACGGTACATTATAATTTCATTTTGGGTGAAATTCACATTTATTCATTTATGCCACACCATATTTTGTGTTGTGAAATTTGAAGCTTATCCACCACTGGAAAAAAGGCTCTGGTGGCTCGGTCAGGCTAAACTTTGTACAGAACTGAATAATGATAGATAATTTATCATTATTTAAAACTTAGGTTAGTGGATTAATAATTATTATTATTATTATTATTGAATATCTTCTGTAACTTATACAGTATTAATTGCTCATTTCCAAATTTATGCTATTCTCATCAGTTTAAATAGAGATATTCACAGAGAAGTGAAAGTCCTAAACTAGTATTATTAGATGTAAAAAAAAAAATTAGTGAAAAGTCCTTCAGTTGAGTTCTCAGGAGGTCACACACTGGCATTGTTAGAGGCCAATCTGTAATTAGTGATTTTTTAAGTTAGGTATTGAATTATTTATCTGCCAGTCAGTACAGATTGAATCTTGGCTTGCAGGAGACATTTTGAAATTGTGAGCCTTTTATTGCCCTTGAGGTGAAATTAAGAAAAGTAAATGGTATTTAAACCAATTTTAAAATGAAAGGTAGGTTTTATCATGATAATTTCATGCTTGGTTACATGTAGCAGGTACAAATTCTCAATTTCTTCGTCATTTTGGAAGGTAGATACTTGAGTCACAACTAAGACCTCATCTGCTGGTATCCCTTGTTCATTGAAAATCTTTAATTGAAATTTTACTAATTTGTTGAAAAAAGAATGTAAACTTTCAAAGCGAAACAACTGAAAACACTGCTACTATTGTTGTAAGCTAATATGGAACAGTTGCCAAGTCAGCAATAGTTTAAAATGAAGCACCTAAACATGTGTGCTGTCAATTTGTTTAAGGCCCTTTTTTCCCTTCAACTCTAGTAATTGCATTATAACAGCATTTTCTGGATCTCTTCACTGGAAAATACTTTTGAAGAGAGGTTTCTGATACTTGATGTAGGCAGAAGGCAAGTCTGGAGAATAATCTGTGTCAATGAAGAAAGGCAGATGTGTGGATGTGGTCATAGTTGAAAATGATATTGGGTACTGCAGCTTCACAATTAGGCAAGGTGGTACATTTTAAGTACTTTAGAATCCAAATTGAAGCTCTACACTTAATTTGTCATTAATATGAATGAAAGAGAGCTATATCATGGTACAGAATTACATGTAAGGTTACTTTTCTATGTAGCCAGCCTTTGGGTTCCTTGGAAGATTTCACAATAGAGACTTCACCAGCAAGTTTTAGCTGCACAACCTTTGTGTATTTTATTATTTTAATGACAGCAAGCCAACATATAGTTACTCATTGATGACTAGTGTTGGATGGTTGGGATCAGTCTTTTTGTGCAGTATGCTTTTGTTGAATCAAAGAACAATCTAACGCTAAAAGGAACTCATCTGGTAATTCAGCCACTTAACACCACTGATAAATGGCCATCGATTCATCTGTAGAGATGCAAAAACATTTAATTCTACTCTGGAGCCCAGTGGCAGCCCACAGCACAAGCTTATCACAGCTGGGAGTATTGCTTCTCCCATCCATTCGGTTTCCCAAGTGGTTTGTCCACACCCATTTTACTTCCCCAGAGACGCTATGCAACTCCCCAGCTAAAGCTTTAACAGGGAATTCTTGGCCAAGAGCAAAGGCCCACTCCTCACTATGCTTTCAGACAAGAAATAGCTAGCTTAAATTAAACCTTTACTGCTGTGAGGAAGTGGAAGTCAGTTTTTGCACAGTGGCTGTACTGATGAAATCTAGAAAGGATGTATGTTAGTTTTTAATCCCTCTGGCTTACTTTGGAACCTTTTTTTTTTTGACTTGAATGATTATTGTTATTAATTTAAAGATTGCAGTACCTATACAATACCATAAGATTACTAGCACATATTAAAAATTAAGATTTGTTTATTTTTTGGACCCAACTAAAGCTTCTGTACTGCAAGGAAAAAAAAAGAGGTCTTTGTGGGTTTGTGCTTTCTTTTGCAATTGAAGAGTGGTGAAAAAGAGCCTCATCTGACTTGTGTCATCCATAACTCTCCTTGTTTTATAAGCATTCACAACTGAGGAAATTGAGACGGACTCCACCTGTTGATTGGACCACTTACAGATATATTTTTCTCCCTAATTATATCTTTGTCTCTGCACTGTAGTGGAGGCATTTGTCTTAACATGGAACTTGATATAATGGACAACCCATGACTGACCCTTGGCATTCTTGCAGTCAGATGTTTTACCTCTTACTTCAAAAATTTTTAGTCAAGTATCTTTTTTTTTTTTTTTTTTAATTCTTTCTGACTTCAATATTTCATAGGGGTGTGCATGAACCATTTTCCTCATGACAAGTAGTTTTGCAAAGTTTTAACTTCAACTTCTATTCAGTTTTTTGCCTGTGTCATTATTTCAAACTGACTTTTTTTTTTATCAGAAGCCCAAATTGACTGCATGTGTTCATAGTCTTTTGATTTATTACTGTACTACTTCTATTTTGCTCATCACTTGGAGTTCATCATGTAGTCTGACTGCCCAGGCCCCTGAAATGGTTGCTGGTGACTTTCACAGAGTTTACCGGTAGTAGACTGAGTAGAAATCCATCATCAGAGAAAGTCTGATTAGGATTTCTGCCTCACCCTATTGGTTATTCTCCCTGCCGTCTGCCATACAATTCTTCTGTTTGGAGATTTTGGTATTGGATCAACTAATAATCCTCTAATTGATATTTTCTTAATTCTCATCACTTGTTGGTGTGAAGTTGTATTGACATTGTAAGGAGAAGTTGTGTCCTGGTCTCAGATAACATTACCCTCACTTAGACAATCAGACAACATGATGAACTCACTTGGGTTCTAACAATTTACCGTTAATATTTTGAGTCAATTATTAGTTTAGTTAACCCTTTCACTCTCAAGATCTCATTAGTAATTCTCCTTACTGTCTGCCAAACGATTCTCATTATGTTAGTTTGAAGAATTTGGTATTGGATCAATTAGTAATCCCCCAATTGATATTTTTCTTTATTCTCTCATCACTCATCTGCTTGATATTGTATGGATTTAGTAAGGAGAAATTTTGTCTTGGTCACTCATAGGAGTTAAGGGTTAACTTTTGTCTCATATTGGTTCGTTGTGTTTATCAGCATCCATGGATTCACTATGTAACAAGAGAACACTGATTTGAAGACCTGCTGGTACACTTATCACATGTTACATGTCTCTTTCCTGAACACTGTGACTTGCTTGTATAATTCCCCTTATCATATTGTGGGTACATTTAACATCACAGCTTGTATCGCTCCACTTAATAAACTGCTGATACATCCATTGTCTGTCTCAGTTCATTCTCGACATCTTCATCTCTGCATTCATTGAATTCAATATTTAACTGGGTCAGTTTCGTCTCTTAAGGTATAACTCACATGTTAATCACCAAATCCTTTTAACCGTTGCCAAGTTAAGACCAAGTTTATTTCTTAGTGTTTGACTGAGAGCTCTTTTCTTTGCCTTTATCTTCAACATGGTTAGAGTCACTACTTCTCTTGTTTGTCATTGTCTTAGCATCACGACAATTAATGTTCTTAATGGTTTACTCTTTCCTCTTCAAAAGGTTTTTTAAATGTACAGTACATGGTCTTTTGGGTGTTTCAAATACGTGTTTACATGAATTGAATTTCCTTGCAAGGTAGGTTTTTCTGATATTTTGAATGGTCTTTTTGAATTGAATAAAGAGGATGTACAAATCATGTAGTTCACTTTTCTTGGCAATCTCCAAAAAAAGAGAATCCAGTTTGAATTCAGAGAAACTTTTCCAATTGCCAAATGGTAGTCATACACCTTTGGCACTGTTACAAAACGCCTAACAACCCTTCAACCTCTAACTGTGATTGGCATCTAATTTCTCACATCATCATCCTTGAATCACACATTGAGGTTGTGAGAATAAATGAAATGATCAGCAACTAAAGAAGCTCTTGATTGTTTAATAAGGTCTCAATGTCAGCACCATGGGAAGTGTATACAAAACAGTGTGGACAGTATGCATACTGATGTTGGCAAGTAAAGGGTGATAAGTACTGAGTAAATTTTACCCATGTCTTCAAGGCCACAGAGTTTGGAAATTGGACTACACTAATTTGTAAACAATTTGTTCTTTCTTTGCTTCTCATCCATGTACCTCCTCCTCCTCTTTCTTTAAACTAAAACTCAAATAACCATGGGCCTCTTAAATGGTTGGGGTAATTGCCATTCTGTCATACTCTCGTAGTAAATGTAGCCCTTG